>NC_056750.1:32126094-32228594 GCF_019279795.1 Protopterus annectens
GAGATTTGATGTGTGGTGATTTGATTAGTTGGAGATGCAGTGTTGTGAAGGTTGGTAAGTTTTTGTATGAAAAAAAAAACCCTTCCCCGGGATTCAATAATGCCTACACTAAGTGTACACAGTTCTGAGTGAACAGACAGCACAGACATAACTGTAAGTCACACCTTCTTCCTAATTTTATCTTTCCTACTGATATTCTTGCAACTTTAAATATTGATAGGGGGATTCATAAAGGTTACCACAAAGTATAGACTACATGTACACTTAGTGTAATCTTTCTGAGTGATTAAAAAGCACAAAAATGTGATAAGAATGTTCTTGAATACATATCGTGTACACTTAACGTAGGCTTTATTGAATCTGGCTCAGATTACACAATGATAAAACTTTTCAGCGTCCAGTCCCTCCAGATATAATAACAAAAACACATCCTCCAGCAAAAACAAAACAAGCACTCCATAAAGCAACATATATACCCACACAAAAATCATCAATAACCCCCACCTCTAAACATACCCTACATAAAAATGCTAAGAAAATTATTTTACATGGGGAGACACAAACCCTTACTTACAAATGCCA
This sequence comes from Protopterus annectens, assembly GCF_019279795.1. Taxonomy (NCBI): domain Eukaryota; kingdom Metazoa; phylum Chordata; order Ceratodontiformes; family Protopteridae; genus Protopterus; species Protopterus annectens. The sequence goes on from NC_056750.1 coordinate 32,126,677, forward strand.
TCTACATAACCAGACAGCCTCCAAAAAGGGCACTCAGCCCTAACTAGCACAACCTGTTCCAAACAAAATTTGAATATCCAGTTGTTCAACCAGAGGTGCAGCTTCAGAGTCTGTCATTTAAAAGTTTGACCAAAGTTACTGCATACGTATGTATAACAAACAGCAGACACGCTTACGTTTTCATAAAAACAGTGGTTTTATTCATCTGAATATAAAAAGTGAGCTAACTTTGCCATAAACTAGAACCAAAATGCGGCAACAGTTAGAAAATTGACAGTAAGTCAGCAGTCCATTTTTTACTATAAGAAAAAAGTAATTGGCTGCTGTGGCAGCAGCTCAAATTATAGGGCTGACAATCTTAAATATACCTCATTACACAAACAGGACTCAGATAAACAAATCTTACCTAGTAGCACACACAACAAGTAGTTCAAAGTCTCTTTTAACCAGGACTTCCTGAGGTGGAAAAATAAAATATTTTTAGCAACATCTTTCTAGTTAGGAAATTCAACTCTCCATAAATAAAGATGTTCTGTAGTTTTATCTTGCCTTCATTCTTACACATGGGAGCTCTGACTCAGTCTTTTTACAAGCTCAAAGTCTGCTAGTTGGCTCATGGCTAGGTAGGTATCCCATGGTGAACCAGTACAATCCTCAGATCTCGTTTGCCACGTCGAAGAATTCGGATGTGCTTCTTCTTGGTCGTGGCTAAGTCTAACCCATGATAAATTCCGCTATTTTTATATTTAAATAGCTTTATATAGCTGTTGTTAGTGTCATTTTTGTAGTTAGATAGTTAGCAATTACTAGAGTGCTTCCTGTGTTAAGTTTCTCTGAGAACAGTTGGCCATTAGCCTTAGCGTTTTCATTGGTATCCTGTGTGCCAGTTTGATGTTCTTCGTCTTCCCTTGCTGCAGTCCTGACTATTGGGTATAGTCCGCGTCCCAGTCGGCCCGAATACCAGAGTATAAGGCTGACGTCGGTCATGGCGCCTTAGACTGACGTCAGTACGTCAGGGTACTAATGCGCATGACCGACGCCATTTCAGTCTTTTTGCCGCATGGTCCGATGCAGAAGCAATTTTGCGAGTGCAGGTTGGCGTTCTGAGATTTTCCGAAACCGGAGTTTCAGACCGAAAACAGAGTTGGCTAAGTAACCCTTGGGGAACATTTTGGTTTTTCTTGCCTCAGTATTTAACCGGATGTCAGAAAAAGTGAATAACTGTATTTCTTGTGGGAAACAGATACCGCATAGGGATTATCATACATTGTGTATACCTTGTTTAGGGCCTGAGCACGGCGTTGTTGGTTGCCGCTCTTGTGCTAGATTTAATAAGCGCACTATTAAGAGGAGGCTTGATTGTGCTAGGTTAGTGTTTGGGAAGCGTTGCAATTATACCATGCCATCGGATGCTCCGGCCTGCTTCATCCAAGAAGCGCAAGGACAAATCAGTGAAACCTAGGGTGAGGAACCGGCAGTCCCGGACGCCGGTCCTTTAGAAGGCTCAGGAGCCAGAGGTTTTGCCTGGAGTCTCTATGGAGTCTCAGGCAGATACTTTACTGTTACAGGATGTGCCCTCTCAGGAGGTAGGCCAGGCTGAGGGGGCTTCTCAGGTAACTGTTCTTCCCTCTCTTCCCAAGGTAGTTAGGGCCTCTCCTTCTGTTGCCAAAGCTTCTTTTAGAGGTAGGCCAAGTTCAGCTTCTGTGGGGGCTTCTCCTAGCATTTCGGGCTCTGTGCCTAAGAAACATATGCTTAAAATGGCAGAAGATTTGATTACTCTGATTAGAGGTTCTATGCCCCACCTGATAAGAGGCCTAGGGTGGAACAGGAGTTTGATAGTTTTGAACAGTGTTCACAGGCTTCAGAGTCTTCTGTGGAAGACTTGCAAGAGTTTCCTACTTATTCTGATTCTGATGTGGATGATTCCACTCCTTCAGCTTCTCCTCCTGAGGATTTTTCATTTTCAGAGACTCTTCACTCCATGAGGGAGCACTTTAAATGGGAAGGCCAAGATTACTCTGACTCTAGAAAAGGCTTAGGAATTCTTGTTTTGCCCCAGCATAGGCCCTTAGCTATTCCTCCTGTGTTGAATGTGGTGGAGGATGTTTTGCAGAGGCTTCTCTGAACCCTGACTCCTTGCCTCCTGCTCCTGTTAAGCCTGATAGGTATTATAGGGTGCCAAGCTCATAAGTATTTGTTTAAGAGTCCCAGGGCGGACCCAGAAACTGTTTCTCAGGGGCCTAAAGGTGTTAAAGCTTCTGTGGTTAAAAATCCTGTACCCTCTGACAAAGAGGCAAGGGCTTTGGATAGGTGGGGTAAGAAAGTATATACTTCTTCCACTCTAGCCATGAGGGCGTTGAATTGTCAGTTTCATATGCTGAAATATCAGAATTATCTCCTTTCACAATTGAAATCTAAGGTGGATGCTTTGGCGGAAGGTATTGAGTGTAAAGAATTGCTGGATTTGGTTCATGTGTCTGAACAAGTGGGTAAGCATTCTTTGCAGTGTGGTTTTGATGCTGTTCAGGCCTCCTCGAGGGTGGCTGCTACTAGTTCTGTTCTTCGCAGACATGCCTGGTTGAAGGATCAGAATTTAGCTGAGCATGTTAAGACCAGGATTTTGGATGCTCCTTTACAGTCTGATGTGTTGTTTGGACCGCCTGTGGAAGCAGTTTTAAAGAAAATGAAGGACAAAGCTAAGTCTATGCAGACTGTTAAAGATTTTTTGCAGGTACAGCCTCCAAAGTTTAGTAGAAATTGGCCTGCTAAGGGGTGGACATATCCTGCTTATGGTTCCCAGTCTAGGGGTAGGTCTAGACGTGGTAGGGGCAGGGCTCAAGGTTCGTTTAGGCCTAGATCAGACAGTTCACCTGCTCAGACTTCTGGTGAGGGCAGGGGTCAGTCCTTTCGTAAGCAGAACCAATGACCTGCCTTTTCAGCTGCCAGTGGACTCACGCCTGGCAGCTCCTTTGGGAGGAAGATTGTCTCTTTTCAAAGAAAATTGGGATTTAATCACTCAAGACAGATGGGTGCTGGATATCATTCATCACGGTTACAGATTTTATTTCCACACAATGCCCCTTTCAAAGGCATGCCAGATGTTCCTCCTCCACAAAGAAAAGAGGCTCACAAGCAAGTTTCTCAGTTACTCCAGATAGGGGCCATTCAGCCAGTCCCTGTATTAGAAAGGGGCTTGGATTTTATTCTCGCCTGTTCCTAGTACCAAAGAAGGGGAACACGTGGAGACCAATTTTGGATTTATCTATCCTCAACACTTATCTGGACATTCCCAAGTTCAAGATGTTGACGTTACAGCAACTGTTGCCTCTGCTAGGCAAGGATCACTGGATGGTAACTTTGGATCTCAAGGAAGCTTACCTTCATGTGCCTATAAGGCTAAGTTGCAGAAAGTATCTGGGGTTTCGAACTGGAGATTTTCATTATCAGTTCTCTGCATTGCCCTTTGGCTTATCTACTGCCCAGAGTATTCACAAAGGTTCTGGCTCCAGTGATAGCTTACTTCAGGCTTCAAGGCATTCAAATCTATCCTTACTTGGACGACTGCCTGATTCTGGCTCAAGAAAAGGAACACCTTCTACAGCATCTGGAATATGTCATAGCAGTGCTAAGATGCCTAGGGTATTCTGTGAACGAAATAAAGTCCAGTCTAGTACCCTCTCAAGACATGTGTTTTCTGGGTGTGAGACTGAATACAGCAGCCCAGATGGCCTTTTAACCCCGGACAAACAAAAGAGTCTGTCACTTTACTTCCATCAACTATCTCATCAGTCCGTGCTGACTGCAAGGACAGTCCTTCAAGCATTAGGGTTCATGGCATCTTGTATTCTGGTGCTTCCCAATGCCAAACTGCATATGAGGAAGCTGCAATGGTATCTCAAAATGTATGGACACAGCACTGCCAAGATTTGGACACTGTCATTCAAATAATACCTTGCCTTCAAAAGGAATTCTTGTGGTGGGCTCAGGAATGTCACCTAAACAAGGGACTCTCTGTGACCCGGCCAGAGGCGAGTCAGATTTTAACGACAGATGCCTCGGACACTGCTTGGGGAGCTCATCTAAATGGAAAGTGGATACAAGACAAGTGGCCTGCCAGACTACAGCATCTACATATCAACATGAAGGAGATGTTAGCAGTCCAGTTTGCATTGATGGCGTTCAAGGAGTTACTTCTTCCAGGACAGGTGTTGATTCTGACAGACAACACAACTGTCATGTGGTACATCAACAAGCAAGGGGAACACATTCTTATCCTCTATGCAGGCAAGCAATGATTTTATGGGAGACTGCTAAGCCTGCAACTGACTCTTCAGGCAAGGTTTCTGCCAGGAGCACAGAACTCCCTAGCAGATGTATTAAGCAGACAAATCATGGATCCCCACGAGTGGAAACTGGATCTTCATGTATTTCAGAAATTGACAGTGTCATGGGGAACTCCAGACATAGATCTGTTCGCTTCTCCACTAAACCACCAGCTGCCAAAGTATTGCATAAAGTGGTTTCATCACACAGCTTGGAAAGTGGATGCTCTGTCTTTCAGTTGGAAAAACCTTCATGTCTATGCCTTTCCACCTCTACCTCTTCTTCCAAAGGTATTACTAAAGGTCAGACAAGACAGGCCAAGGATGATTTTGATAGCTCCAGATTGGCCTCAGCAACACTGGTACCCACTTCTAAGGAGTCTTGTAAAGAAGCCTCCATGGCCTTTACCTCTGATTCCTCATCTGTTATCTCAGAAGGACGGTCATCTGCTCAATGTCAAGCTTCAATCTCTTCATCTCACAGCTTGGCATATTCTGTGTTGAAGCGGTAGGTCTCAGCTTCCTCAACAAGTTTTAAATGTGATTATGGAAGCTAGAAGGCCTAGTACTAGGAGAGTGTACGCAGAAAAATGGAAGAGATTTTTATTTTGGAGTACAGCAAAGAATTTGGAGATTTCAGAGCCTAATTTGAGTGTGGCTCTTCAATATCTTACTGAATTATTGGACAAAGGTTTGTCTTTCTCTTCCATAAAGATTCATGCTGCAGCAATTTCAGCTCACTATGATTGTGACCCACCTTTGTTTTCGCATCCTTTGTTCAAGCAGTTTCTTAGACTGGCAAAGAATATAAGACCCCACGAGAGCTCCTACTCCTGCTTGGGATCTCAATTTTGTGTTGGAAAAACTTACTCTACAACCTTTTGAGCCTGCAGCTACTGCTGAATTGAAATATTTGTCATGGAAGACTGCTTTTCTGTTGGCTATTACTTCTGCGAGAAGGGTGTCTGAGTTGCAGGCCCTTATGGCAGTAGAGCCCTTTTTGATTTTCCATAAGGACAGGGTATCATTACGTACTAATCCTTCCTTTATGCCTAAGGTGGTTTCTAGTGTGGCTTTAAACCAAACTATTCATTTGCCTACGTTTTTGCAGATCCTCAAAATAAAGGGGAAAAGATTTTGCACACTTTAGATGTACACAGGCAATTGCGTTATTATTTGAGCAGGACTAAGAATTTTAGGCAGTCTCAGCAGTTACTTGTTTCTTTTGCTTTGAGTTCACAGGGCAAGCCTGTGTCAAAACAAACTATTTCTAGGTGGATTGGCTTTTGCATTGCATTTTGTTATTCCCATCATGGCAAGGAGATTCCAGCTGGGATTAGGCCTCATTCCACTAGGGCTACTGCCACTTCAACAGCATTTCTAAGGGGAGTGGCAACTAAGGATATTCTGGAAGCAGCTACTTGGAGTTCAGTGCATACTTTCTCTAGGCATTATCACCTGCCTATATACTCTAAGACTAGAGCTGGTTTTGCCACAGCTGTTTTACAAGGCATGTTGTCAGCTCCTGCTACTTTATAATTTGCCAGCCTCCCTTACCTCTGCTTTGGGATTCTACCCAATAGTCAGGACTGCAGCAAGGGAAGACGAAGAACATAGTACAGTTTTGTACCTACCATAAATGTAGATGTTCGAGGATTCCCTTGCTGCAGTCCAATTTACCCTCCCTCCTTCCCTCTGTGTTTCAGGGTGGTTGTGTAGGTGAGTTTACATGCTTATATTTTTGTATATATATATTACTGTATATATTGTACATGTTTTTGGTGCAGGTTGTTTTTGGGACTTGTCTTTTTGGGTCTTCTGACATCTGGGGCAAGAAAAGACTGAGGAAATGACGTCGGTCATGCGCATTAGTACCCTGACGTACTGACGTCAGTCTAAGGCGCCATGACCGACGTCAGCCTTATACTCTGGTATTCGGGCCGACTGGGACGCGGACTATACCCAATAGTCAGGACTGCAGCAAGGGAATCCTCGAACATCTACATTTATGGTAGGTACAAAACTGTACTTTTCTTCACTGGGGTTATTAATATATATATATATATATATATACCTAGTTCTGATACTGTTGATATTAGTGGTCGCAGATGCCTTTGAGCGTAGTTTAGACTGTGTGTGCATTTTTTTTTTCAATATTTAGATAAGTTTCCCTCTTATATTAAAATAAATAGCTTTTGCTTGCGGAGTTTTCCACTTATTGGTATTTGCATTTATATTTGTATTTGCATTCAGAACGGGGTTTTGATGACCTTCGTTCTCTTTATTTGAATTATTAGACATTGTATTTCTTCTCTAGTGTGTGTGTGAGACTGTTGAATTGTCTTCTTTACCCCTCCTTCTAGGTCCGTTTTAGTTAGAGGACCTAGATTTTCTCCCTTCTTTCTCTACCAGGGCGAGGCTCGTTTAAGTTAGAGGACCTAGTCCTCATGGTTGTGTCTTTGTTGGTATTTTAAGAGCTAGGCCTGTTTAAGTTAGAGGACCTTGTCCTCATGGTTGTGTCTTTGTTGGTATTTTAAGAGCTAGGCCTGTTTAAGTTAGAGGACCTAGTCCTCATGGTTGTGTCTTTGTTGGTATTTTAAGAGCTAGGCCTGTTTAAGTTAGAGGACCTAGTCCTCATGGTTGTGCCTTTGTTGGTATTTTAAGAGCTAGGCCTGTTTAAGTTAGAGGACCTAGTCCTCGTGGTTGTGTCCTTGTTGGTATTTTAAAAGCTAGGCCTGTTTAAGTTAGAGGACGTAGTCCTCCCACTTTCCCTTTCATCTCTGTGTGTCTGATTGCAATCTTCTGTGAGATTTCTAAAGAGAGCAAGGATCATAAGCCATCTGGCTTTAAAAAGTGTGTGAAATGCTCACAGAAGATGTCTATAATGGATGGCCACAGTAACGGCTTATATTGTCTTTGGGCTATCCACTTACAGGAAACATGCCTATTTTGTCACTCATTTAGTGCCAGGGTATTGCAGGAGAGGAAAAATAAACTCATATTAAAATGTCTCCTTAAGCTTTTTTTTTTTCCTTTTGAGGAAGGTCTGGCTAGCTCTTCCTCCTCTGCTAAGTCTCATGGATCTAAAAAGGAGAAATCTAAATCTTCTAAGAGGCCCTCCCTGGTGCCAGCTGGTACATCAGAGTCACCTCTCAAAATTTCCAAATCTGACAAACCTGCTGCTTCCTCGGCTCCAGGTAGTTTGGAGCCGACCACTGATAGTGGACATCGGAGCTGGTCTACAGATACTTTACCGGTCTCCCCTACATTAAGGTCACCCATATTTCAGAGATCTCATTCTTCCTCACTATCTTCCAGATCTTCCAGAAGCTTATCAGAAGAAGAGAGACTCCTGAAGTCATCTGCCTTACCTAAAATGTTGTTGGCTCTGACCCAATTGGTTCCGGGGCCACTTGAGTCCATTACCCCTTCTGTAATTCCTCCTCCGAGCCATGCTGGTCTTTCAGAGCCGGAGTGTTCTGTACCGCTGGTGGAACCCTCACTTCCAGCTCCCCTGAGGTTGTTTCGGAGCCAGGTTCCACTCCAACACACTCGGTGCCATCTGTGGTGTCTAGTAGCCGAAGCTCCCGGTCGGCCCCGACAGGGATGCCTGGAATCGAACCTCTTCGGTTCCGAGCATTCCTCTCGGTGTGTCGGCTAGGGTGAGCTTGGACCCTACATCTATCTCAGAGCCGATGGCTCTGGAGCCGATGGCATCCTCGGTCGACTTGGAGCCAGGGAGGTCTTTGGAGCCAGAGAGGTTGGCATTCGAGATGATGAGGAGTGTGCTGTCCCGATCATCAGCTCCTACCAGGGGTACTGACACTGTTACCCCTAGGGCAGCTACTTCTGTCTCAGCACCTACTTCCTCTCTGGACAGCAGAGACCCGCAGCCTCAGGAGCCACTGGCTGGTGGTCCCCATTCTTCTGAGATCTCCCCAGAATATCCTTCCAAGGAGCCTCCATGGAAGAGAACATGCAAGAGGAAGCATGTACACTCCCAGGACGAGACTCTTACCTCTGACACCGACCTCAAGGAGTCAGAAGGGTCCTCCAAGTCGTCCTCTGATGATGTCTCCTTTGTAGACATCCTGGAGATCCTTAAGCAGAAGTGTGGCTGGCCCACTGTCACCCCTTCTGATGAGGAGTCAGTGTACCTGAAGGCTTCCGGGTCTCAGTCTTCAGCCTCTTGGGTATCTCCACCTTTCGACGAACTGTTAGAGCTCATTAGTTGGATGGTGTGTGACACTCCTGATGCTGTGGAACCAGTCCCCAGGAGACCAAATAAATTTCTATCAGCTCCCAAGGAGAAGGAATTTTTGTCAAAGGGTGTTTCCGTAGATGCCATGGTGGTGGCAGCGGCCACTAAGAAGGAGCTAGTGGAGACTTCTTCTTCTGTCCATCTGCTGAATAAAGAATCTCGAACGATGGACAGATAGAGGAAGCGTATATTTTCGTCAGCGGCATTTACTCTTAGATCGCTGAACTACCTTACACACTTCACAAGGCTTCAGAGAGATCTCCTTAAGGAGTTAGGAGAGACTCTACAAGGTACATCCACTGAGGGAGTCCCTGAAAAGGTGTCTGCCCAGTTGTCCACCTTGAACTCTATTGTCAACACATCCATGAAGCTCATCTCTTATGCAGCCAATGGAGCGAGCAGAGCAGCGGGTTCAGTAATTTCCCTAAGGCATCATTCCTGGATGTGCTTGTGTAATTTTGCAGAACCGTTCAAGTCTACCTTTACCAATGCCCCCTTCGACGGTTCTTCATTGTTTGGACCTAAGGTAAAGTACACACTCACCCGGTGCGAGCAAGAAGGGAAAACATTCTCTGCCATGGGAGTACGTTTTACTGTCCCCTCTAGACCATACCCTAAGGGACAGAGAGGTGGTAAAATGTTGTTCAAGAAGTCCCAGAGGGTTTTCCAGGATGCACAGGGTGACTCCTCCTTCAGAGGCAGAGGATGAGGAGGAAATGGCAGACATCACCCTAGAGGCAGGGGTGGACCACAAAAGAGGGAGGCCGTGATTCATTTGGAGGCCTGCCCTACCAGTGCTCCTGATGTGGGGCCTGACTGTGCTTCTCTGGAGCCAGTTGGGGGTTGCATTTATTTGTATCCAGAAGCCTGGCTAAGTATCACTCAAGACAGATGGGTACAAAGAATTATCACTAGTTCTTATTCCATACCCTTTTCTCTGCCACCTCATGTTCCCAAGAAGATCCTGGATGTCCCACCCAATCACAGGGATCAAGCAACTGTGGAGGTGAACAAGTTGCTGGCAAAAAGAGTCATCCAAACCAACCCTGCAGACCAAATAGGATTCGGAACTTACTCCAGATTCTTTTTAGTGCCAAAATGTACAGGGGACTGGAGGCCCATTTTGGACCTCAGCAGATTAAACGAATCCATAAAGAAGGACAAATTCCAGATGGTGACACTGTAGTCTATACTCCCATTACTAGGGAAAGACACTTGGATGTGCTCAGTAGACCTCCAAGATGCTTGCTACCACATAAAAATGGACAGGGCATCAAGGAGTCATCTATGCTTCTGGCTTGGAGCCAGTCACTACCAGTTTCATGCTCTGCCCTTTGGTCTCACCACAGCCCCCAGGGTGTTCACCAAGTGTATGGCAGTAGTGACAGCTCACCTTAGACGTCGAGGATTCCAGGTGTTTCCATATCTGGACGACTGGCTCCTGACCACCCCCACCAGGCATCTATTTCTTCACACCAGGGATGTTACTATTCAACTTTATGCCCAGTTGGGGATTACTGTCAATTGGGAAAAATTTGCCTTATTGCCCTCTCAATTTGTGATTTTTATAGGCGCAGAAATAGATACAGTAGCCATGTTGGCTCGTCTTCCAGTAGAAAGTGCACAGAATCTGGTTCTTTAAATTCACCATCTTCTCCCCCTCCAAAACGCCAAGGTCAAGATTGTTTTGAAACTTCTAGGGACCATGGCTTCCACCATACTACTAGTGCCGCTCGCCAGACTACACATGCGGATTCTTCAGTGGCTCCTGTCATCCCAGTGGTCCTTTCAACAAATACCTTTAACTCATCACATTCTGCTGACAGACTCTTGCAAGAAGGACCTCATTTGGTGGATTCAACCCAATCAGTTAACCACGGGCACTCCATTTGTCCCTCGCCAACCCGTTGCCACTGTGACCACAGATGCCTCACAGATAGGGTGGGGGGGCATTATCTAGGCAGGACTGTCCAAGGCACATGGCAAGATCACGAGGCTCACCTGCATATCGGTGTTCTAGAGATGAGGGCTGTACTCCTGGAGTTGCAAGCACTTCACGACCTTCTTCCTCTTGGGACGATTGCAATACAATCAGACAATATGTCAGTAGTATGGTATATAAACAAACAAGGCAGAACCAGATCATATCCACTCTGTCGAGAGGCCATTCAAGTTTGGAAAAGGGTGATGTCTTCCCAGCGCTTTCTGGTGGCGATGCACATCCCAGGGACAACCAATGTGATAGCCGACAAACTCAGCTGGGCAATTTTGATGTTTCACAAGTGGTCTCTGAAGCAGGAAATAGCGGAGCAGATTTTCTGCAGATGGGGACAGCCTTGCTGCAATCTCTTTGCCAGCCCAATCAATGCCAAATGCAGCAGCTATTTCTCCCTCACCCCCTCTCCGGGGGAGTCATTGAGAGACGCACTTGTTCACGATTGGCCTCTGGGTCTCCTTTATGCTTTCCCTCCCTTTCCTCTCATATTGAAAGTGATTCAGAAAGCGAAACAGCTGGGAAGCAAACATCCTCATTACTCCTTACTGGCCTCGACAGGTTTGGTTCCCCTTTCTCGGGCCTCATCTCCTAGATGATCCATGGATTCTGGACCCAGTGACAGATCTCTTGATGCACATGTCAGGTTCACTTCACCCCACCTTACACACCCTCAATTTGACAGCTTGGCTGCTCCAGTTCCATCCCTAGTCAGGCTTCACGACTTCTCACCCTCTGTGACTCATATCCTTATGTCCTCTCATAAACCCTCCACCAGGAAATTATATTCCAGTAAATGGAGGAGGTTCTCTATCTGGGCTGAGAAGAAGAATATTGACCCTTATACTGCTTCCATTCCGGTGGTTTGGGAATTTTTGTCTGAACTTTTCCACCAGGGATCTGTGGCTGCCACAATCAGGGTTCAATTGGCAGTGATTTCTAATTTTCATCTAGGCCTACAAGATACTAATCTGATGTCACATAGGTTGTGCAAGACCTTCCTCAAAGGTGCCACTTTGTTAAGACCCTCTTTTCAGGAACTGGTTGCTTCATGGGACTTGAATTTTGCGATATCCAAATTAACATCTCCACCCTTTGAGCCTTCTCATTTGTCGCCTTTGAAATTTCTGTCTTGGAAAACTTTGTTTCTGGTGGCAATCACATCTGCTAAACGAGTGTCAGCGTTACAAGCACTGTCTGTCAAACCCCCTTATCTGATATTTCACAAAGACAGAGTATCTCTTCATACTAATCCATCCTTTGTCCCGAAGGTCTGTTCCCATAGCACTTGAACCAGTCCATAGAACTTCAGGTGTTCTTCCCTAATAATTCCAATGCAGTAGAATACAGGTTTCATCAGTTGGATGTTCATAGACAATTACGTTTTTATTTGCACCAAACTAAGGAATTCAGGAAGTCAGGCCAATTATTCATTTCCTTCTCTGACTCCAGATTAGGTCTACCAGTTTCCAAAGTGACCCTCTTTAATTGGATCTCTAGCTATATAGCTTACATTTACACTTCTGATGGTAAGCCTTTACCTTTCAAAATTAAGGCTCATTCTATGAGATCTCAGTCTACCTCTGCAGCCTTTCAAGCCAGGGTCCCACTTGATAATATCTGCGCAGCAGCAAATTGGGCTACCCCTCACACATTTATTACTCATTACAAATTGGATTTTACCTCCAGGTGTAGAGCATCCTTTGGTTCCATGGTACTCAGGAGTATTTTTCCTTGAGCCACCCAAGAGTAAGGTGCTAGGGACGCTGTCCCATATGTAAGAATGAAGGTGAGATAGGACTACAGAACATAAAGAAGTTATGTACTCACCATAACGCTCCATGTTTGTAGTCCATCTCGCCCTTCATTCTTACGAACCCACCATCCTACCCCCATCCTGGAAGTATCTGGAGACAGAAAAATATTGTTATTGTCATTCACTGGAGACCTTTTATTATTAGGTTCGTTCTATATGGTTGTTATTTCTCTTAGTTAGCAGCAAACAAGATCTGGGGATTGTACTGGTGCATCATGGGATACCTACCTAGCCACGAGCCAACTAGAAGACTTTGAGCTTGTAAAAAGGCCGAGTCAGAGCCGATGATCGGCTCCGAACCCATGTATAAGAATGAAGGGCGAGATGGACTACAAACATGGAACGTTATGGTGAGTACATAACTTCTTTTTTTTCTTTGACAACTTTCTAGTTACTCAACTCTGGGTCTCAGTTCATAGGACTTCCACTAGCAATACCAGTTTCTAACCAGGGCTCCCATCTCGGTGCCATTTGCTTTAGCCTCAGCTTGTCTCTCCTTTCAGCAAAGGGCTCCAGACTGATATGGGCTCTCATTCTAACTGCTTCTGCCACAGAGCAGTTCTCCTGGACTTAACAAAAGTACAGGTGTACAGTTAACTTCTATTAGCTGGATCTAGTTTAAATGGATCAGTCCCATTTTCCTTGTGTTACATATACGTATATTTATGTTAATGTACATTTACATAATATATATATATATATATATATATATATATATATATATATATACACACACACACACACACACACACACACACACACACACACACACACACACACACACACACACACACACACACATACTGTAGATAGATAAATATAGTGGCAGCTTCTTTGTGGATAATGGGGAATACTTCTTTAAATGTGTGAAAACTGTAACTTGTGCCTTTAAAATTCCCACAATAATTTGATAAGGTAATTGATTATATTAGATAGCATAATGGAAACCTAATCGCCTATTGCTGCTGTATAAAGGTCTATAGCCAAAAAGCAGGAGATCAAGAAATTAGTTCCTCAAGTAGGACAATCATCATGGGTAGAGAAGGGATACTGCCAGAGGATTTGTAATTCTTGGAGTAAAGATGTTCTATTCAGAGCCTTTATTGGATGTGGCATGAAGGAAAATCAGGAACATGTGAAGAGTTTGTGCAGAGCTGGAATGAAGGTCTAGCTGAGGTCTGCAGCTGCCAACTGTAACCTAGAGCCTGGTTGCTGGAAGAGTTATATAGGTATGAACTTCTGTGAAATAAAATTGGTGGATCATGTTTCATCTATCCATCTGATGTGACTTATGGGACTGGAGCCACCTGTCAGATTTAATCTGGCCATTTGCTAATGCTGTCTGCCTCAAGCTTCTAAACTTCTCCCTCCCATAATGCTCTTATTTACCCCCATTTAAAGTGTGTGTGTGTGTGGGGGGTCCAATGTCCAAAGACACACAACTAAGTGTTCTCATAGTTCACATGTTTTTTGTTTGATATCTACTAGATTACTTTTTTTTTTTCATCTGGTGGTGGTGGTTTTATTCAAGAATAGTTTTTGGCCTTTAGGATTTTTATTGTTTCTTATACCAGTTTTTATTGGTACTGATTGCTTCACATCTGATGCACCCAACCCTGAGAACCTGTGGGTCAGACAAGTCTGACTGTCTGACTGCTTGAATCTGGATCTTCACTATTATTGGGGGCTCCAACCTGTTTTGGAAAAAAAAAGAATGATTAATTTTTTTGCCAGGCTATTAATTTAACACTTTCACAATTACATAACTAATACACAATTACTTATTGGAGTTGGAACCCAAAATTACATAAGTGCCTTCTGCCCAGCCATTAATATTAATGCAGTAAACATGGCTCCATATGTTTAGTCTTCTGCATTTGGAAGATATTTTTAAAACTCTTTAATTTTCTAAAGGCTGCAAAATGAACTTTTGTTTACACATTAAAGTGTGAAAAGAAAAAATTGTTTCATGCCTTTAGACAAGATCTTTAATGGCTGTGATGGCTTGCCTGACTGTCTGTCTTTGTTGGCAGTTGGGGTTGTGTGCCCCTCAGTTAACTGCATGGTTGGCTAACATGCGAGTCAAGTGGGTGATGGACATAATATCTAGAGGCTGTTTCATTCTGTTTTGTGTTCCAACCCCCCTCCCAAAAAATCACCACTGCCATATGTTTCACCTTGCCAATACGAAATGGCAAAGAGAAAAATTGCTCTTCTTTTTTAAGAGAGAGCTATCAAAGAGATCCCACCAGACCAGAGAGAATCAGGAAGTTATTCCAGAATCTTTTTAGTCCTCAAGAATAACAAACACCTCTGGCAGATTCTGGACCTCGTTGGCCTTAACCAGTTTGTAAAAAAGACCCCATGCAAAATGGTCAGTGTACAAGCAATCCTTTCTTGTCTGACGATAACAAAATTGCCACTGATTCTAAAGACAACCACAAAGCATTCTATGGCTATGTCAAGAATCTCAATGGCAACACTCAGATCTGCTCTGAGTTACAGCACAATGGCACTAAATATACAGAACCAATTGATATTGCCAACATCCTGGCAGATAAGTTCATTGCTAACTTTACCCCTCTCTCACCCCTAAAAGGCCCATCTCTATACCAGAAAAATGCAAAGTTCCTGTAATCATGGCTGCATGGGTAAAAACCATACTCTCCAAAGCCAAGAACACAGCATACATGGGACATGACAACATCCCAGGCTGCGTTCTACATGAACTACAGAAAGAACTGGCACCCCACCTAAGCACCATGTTCAATCATAGCCTCACCTCAGGCTTTGTGCCCACTGAATGGCACACAGCGACGTTTATCCCACTCCACAAAGGGGGAGCCACCACAGACCCCAGGAACTACCGCCCCATTAGCCTAACGAGCTTGATCTGCAAGGCCATGGAACATATCATCATAGAACTTATAAACAAAGACATTGGTAATCTCCAAACTCTGGACCCCACCCAGTTTGGGTTTGTAAAAGGCAGATCATGTCTCCTAAACCTGATAGACTTCTTTGAAGCAGTCACCAAAGCCGTAGATGTGGGTAAGGTGGTTCATGCAGCCTATCTAAATCTCGCCAAGGCTTTTGACACCATCCCCCATTCTGGAATTATAGATAAACTCACTAAACTAAGTATAAATCCCTATGCCACAAGATGGGTTGCCAAACTGGCTCACTGACAGAACCCACAGTGTGAAAGTAGCAGACTCCAAATCCAACTTCAGACCAGTGACAAGTGGAGTACCACAGGGTTCAGTCCTGGGTCCTCTCCTGTTTGGTATCTACTTTTCTGAAGTACAGGCTAACACAGAAGGTCTTTGGCTAATGAAGTTCGCAGATGACTGCAAACTAGGAGCTATAATCAAAACTCCTAATGATTTGGACATCCTACAAAAGGGCCTCACTGAGACAGATGCCTGGTGTCAAAGCCATGGCCTCAAGCTCAATGCCAAAACATCCATTGTCATCCCCTTTAGTAAAAACTCTGTACCCATGAGCTACCACATAGGTGGTAGTCTACTTAACACCGAAAGTGTGATAAGAGACCTTGAGACACATGTGGACAGTAGTCTCTCCTTTGATAATACATCACCACAGAAGTCAGGAAATCCTTCTACGTGGCACACCTCATCACAAAAGGCTTCTCACCCAGGAAAACGGAGGTCATTGTTCCCCTCTACTCGTCACTCATTAGACCCATTATAGAGTACAACACCCCTTTTAGTATGTACCTCACAAGACATCTACAACAACTGGAAAGGCCGTAGAAATAACTCACAAAGAGGATTACCGGCCTCAAACAGATGCCCTACAAAGACCGTCCCAAAAAACTCCAGCTTTACTCCATCGTATATCGCTTATTCAGAGGCAGTCTCTGCCTAACATACAAAGTTATGTCAACCCCAGAGCTGTTGGACATGTTCCACTTAAAGAAATCCCAGTCTCTCTAAGCTACACCCTCTAGGGACCTAAACCTTGTCACCACAATAAACAGAACATGCTGGAGGGATAGATTCCTGTCCCAGAGACTTCCCATACTCTGGAACAAACTACCTATCTATATCAAACAAAGCTCCTCATTAGCACTCTTCAAGAAAAATCTTGATCACTGGATGGGAAATAGGAAATTCACCCCTGGGATCACTTCTGTGGCTCTGCTCGACAGGGGCACAGGAAAATAATTTTCTTAGGTGGCAAAAGCCAGGGTACCGTTTTGGCTAGGTTTATATTGGCCCTAGGGCCAATAGCCTAGTACCTGCCTATGAACCTGTAAAAGAGGGCAACTGGATGTGATCCGTAGACCTCCAGAATGCTACATAACAGTTGTAAAGTAATCCAGGAGGTATCTTTGCTTCCAGTAGATAGCCAGTCAGTATAGATTCAGAGCACTAGCCTTCCATCTCACTACAGCTCCCCTGGGTGTTCAGCAAATGCATGGCAGTAGTTGCAGCCCATATGTGACTCAGAAGGGTACATGCATTTCCTCTCTGGACAGCTGGCTCCTCATTGCAATGACCGCAGCAAGAGATTATTTTTGCAGTTCTGTCTATCTTTAGATGTATAGCTATGAGTGTAGGAAAATGCAGACTATAAAATTAATTGGTTACTGCATAAACACAAAATCTTGCATCATCAGCATACTTTTCAACTGTCCAGATTTTTGCATGTTATTTTTGGTCTGTACCTCATAAAATTTGCAGTTTCCTGGAAAATTATTGAGGATTGAAGTCACTAAATAATGACAGACATTTGAGTTTTGGACTTTGTATCCTCCAGAAAATGTATAATGATGCAAAATGTGTCATTCTAGCAACTTTCTTTGTTTATAGTCGCAGTATTTAAAATCTGGCCATATTTTTGGGCACATGTCCCCCACTTATTTCTGGGTTTGCCCAGATCTCTTGAGCTGAAAGGTTGAGCTCTATGAGCATTAGTTTCCTTCTACAGAGAGAGAGGGAGACAGAGAGAGAGTGAAAACCTTAGCATCTTCAGTACTTCTGCTGTCACAGCAAAAATATTCTACAGTGGCATTCATTCCAAAGTGTTGGGTCTTATGGCTTACTCGCTGACAGCAGTTTATCATGCCTGCCTACGGATGAGAATTCTTTAGTGATTACTTTCTGCCCAGTGGTCACAGTTATTGGACCCCCTGGTCTTACTAATCTGCATAACTTTGACCTGCAGGAAGCATCTAAGCTGGTTGCTAGTCTCTTCAAATCTTCTACTAGGCTAATCCTTCTTTTTGCTTTCCCAAGAAGGGATAGTTACCAAGGACACCTCCTTTCTGGGGTGGGTGTGGGTGGGCATTTCAAGGAGAGGATGGTCCAAGGAGTATGGACAAAGAGGCCAATCTTCACATCAATGTTCTGGTGAAAATATCAGTCCCTTTGTATTGCAGGAATTTCAAGACCTCCTTCTCCAGGGGATGATTTTGATTGAAACAGACATGCCAATGGTTTGGTACATCAGAAAGCAGGGAATAACCAAATTCTACCCCCCTCCCTTGCAGAGGGCAATGATAGTTTGGCAGTGGGCAATGGATTCTCATCCCTTTTTAATTGCAACACATATTCCAAGGAAAGCAAACTATCTGGAGGACAGGCTTAGCAAATCTACTCTGATACCTCATGAGTAGACTTACAGTAGCTCAACAGATTTTCGGTCACTGGGGCACACCTTGCTGTGATCTGTTTATCACTTCATCCAATGCAAAATGCAGCAGCTTCTTTGAACTATTATCCCCAGAGAAATACCCCTAGGGGAAGATCTAGTCAGTTAATGTCCTCCTAGCTGACTGCATGCCTTCCTACCAATTCACCTTATTTCCAGGTTCCTTTAGAAAGCAGCTTGATTCAGATCTACTGTAATTCTCATTGCTCCCCTTTGCCCCTGACAAGTCTGTTTTTCCTTGCTAAAACCTCTTCTGAAGGAACCTTCCTGGCTGTTGGATCTGAAACTGGACTTACTTTCTCACCTGTCAGGCAGGCCTCATCCATATCACCCCAGGCTTAGGTTTATCACATGGTAACTCCAATTCATATGATGGCCATGGACCTTTTCACAAACAGTGGTCTGAATCTTGTCAACTTCCTAGAAACAGTTTGCTCAGAAACTGTATAAAAGCAAGGGGAAAGGATTTTCCATTCGGGATTCTTCACAGGGCATAGACCCTTATTCTGCCCCAGTGTCAGATGTTTTCCACTTCTTAGCTACCCTTTATGAAGAGGGATATAGCTTTTCTACTATCAAAGTCCATATAACCACCTTCTTCTTTGACCTTTCATAAATTTTGCAAAGCTTTCCTCAAAAGACATTTCATGCTACCCCCACCATAAAGGACCCCACTGCTCTCAGGAATCTTAAAATTATTTTGGAAGCTTTAACAAAATTTCAGCTTGAGCCAAATTCTTCAGTAGATCTCAAGTTTTTGTCTTGAAAACTCTTTTCATGGTGGCTATAACATCTGCCAGAAGAATTTCAGAATTATGTGTTCTATTCTCACAGGTGTCATACTTGATATTTCATTAAGATGGGGTGACATTGGCAACCACCCCATCATTTGTACCTAAAGTGACCACAGAATCTAATTTAAACCAAAGTATTCATTTGCCAGTATTTTTCCCAAATCAGACAAACTGAAGAGAATACTTGCTCCACAGACTGGATGTCCACCATCAACTCTGATTCTGTTTAATAGAACAAAAGCCACTATTCATTTCCTTTGCTCCAAATAAATTGGGCCAAAAACCTCTAAATAAACTCTATCCAGATGATTGTCAGATTGCACATCATTTATTTATGTAAGTAAGAAACAAGCATTTCCGGCAAGACCTAAGACTCATTCTACCAGTCCAGATCCAGATCAGTTGCTACATATGCTGCCTTTTTCAAAAATTCTGCAGTAGAAGAAATATGTACACCAGCTACATGATCTGCCTTTTACATACTTTTGAAAACGTTACAAATTGAATGTAATTTCTAAAGCTTCCTTTGGAATGTTTGTCATGAAGGGGATCCTGTTATGATGCCACCTAAGAAAGAAAGTAGTCTGGGATTCTGTCCCATCGGTCAGATTGGATAGATAGATGAAATATGAAAAAAAAAAGTTATGTACTTACTGTGACGCCCGTGCACTGGCTCAGCAATCAAGGAGCTTCAATCCTCACTACTAACACCAATGAGGAGTGTCCATATAGGTAAAGGATAATAAATACACACACGGTAAAGTACAATTTTCCTTAAGAGCCCACACAGATCACAGTCAGTCTGGGTCTGGTTTCTCCGTTTCTCTCCAGGTCCCCAATAAGACTCCCTACTGGCACAGCTATAGGGTCCAGATCTCAGCCAGCTGGGCAAGCTAAAACCTGCAGCACCCTCTCTGTCCAACCAGTGCTTCATGTTCCTGCCCATGTAGCTGACACACACACACTTTGAGATAAGAGTTTATACAACCACACAGACACTCCTGGGGAAGACTGGCATAGGTTCCCCAGCTGTGCCCCTTTTATCCAGACTATATGGTAGAAATCACTGCCACCACTCAGCTAATATTTATCAGGTACTCAAAGGCCCTTAAACGGGTGTCCAATTATTACTGTGCAATGTTATTATCCAAATGGTAAGTGTGACCTAACAGTCAAGACTTATTTGGAGCGACTTGGTACAGAATCACTATATACATGTAATGTACTCTAGAGCTTAAATTATCTCTGCACAAAACAGCCACCATTGAAAGGTTTAAAAATATTTAATAATAAATAAAAACACAAGGCAATACTTCTTACTACACAGTGCTATTCAAGAGTTCAGAGATCACAGAGAAATACTTAAAATAATACCGTAGAAAAGTTCTGACATCACAGAAAAAAACACTGTCTAATCTTCATAATTCTTAGCTTCACATGATATCATTCTTCATGCTTCTCTGGTGCTCCCAGACTAACAGAAACTACATTTACATTCTTTACACCAGGCCAGAAACATTTATACATGCAAATTCTAGCCATTAACTTTGGTCTTAAAACAATAGGCAGGATGCCTCCCTCTAGACATATCGGCTCCGACTTTTAACATCAAAGACAGTCATGAAATGCTTGACTTAGCTTTTTTGAAACAGAGTGCACTGTTGTTACATTTTTGCAGTTCAATATCCAATGCAGTCTTTTCACATTTAAGAGAACAAGCCTGTGGCTTACATTAATATTTACAAATGACAGAATTATCTACATAGTTCTATCTGGCTAGGCTGGCAGCCTTCACCTATATTTACACTTACCATAAAGATGGATCTTTTTCATCCTTGTCCATCTGATATAATATCCCTTCCTCCATCCCCCATCCTGTATCTGAACTGATGGTGACTTTCAACTGTATTTTATGGACAAACGTGATCTGAATCAAGATAGGGTGTGAAGAGAACTATGGGAGAGAAAAGCTTGAGAGCTCAAACCAGAGGGCACTGGCAAATGTCCAGATTGGATCCAACAGGTGACTTCTGTCCCATCTGTTATATTGGATGGTCAAGGATAAAAATAGTTCATTGTTATGGTAAGTACATAAGTTTCAATTACCTCTAAAGGTTGAGAACGAGCATTTAAGGCTCCATGTTAATAATGCAAATGACTAAGATTAACCGTGCAAAGCCAAAGTGAGGTGTTTTCATTTCATCTTAAAAAAAAATGTGGCTTACTTATTTCTGCCCCCAGTGTGGTTAATGAATTGCATCGATAGTTTTGCAAAGGAATTTGGAAAATAATAGTTCTCTACTCATCCGCTGACAAGTGCTTATACTGTTTGGCCTGACTTTTCTTGTGGACTTTGTGAAGCTACAAACATTACCATGATATGTATTTTTTTATGTTATGGTTTGGGAGGTGTACTATGAGTGTGGTCCCGTATGTTGTCTAGAATGCTGGTAAGTAACTGAAATGGCAGTAAAGTAACTGAATAATAAAATCTGCCTTTTGTAGATTCTATGTTAGCCACCTTGTCCTGCTTTTGATTCTGAAACTCTATAAATGTGTGACTGTCCTGCTCTCCTTCCCGTTCTTATACTTGATAGATACATAAAACAGTTGCTTCATTTCCTTCATGTTAGATGTATCATTGTGCAACACAGTGTCTAGAGATGCTTCCTCTTCCCACATCTTTCATAACGCTTTAAACCAAAGAAAATATTGTTCTATTATAACATTATGAGTTAATTCAGGAGCCAAAGCTTTAGGATGCAAAACTTTTCCTGGAACTGTTTCAGTTTCCATAGGTATTACTGAATATTCCTTTTTATCACTATGACTATATATCAGCTCCATCTTTTGTTTGATACTAGTAATTATTGATCTTTGGCTTACATACATAGAGACATTTTACAAGTGTAACCACACTGTCGGAATTCAGTATAGCTTGAACTTTTCTTCACTCTAGAAATATAGAACACTTTACTAATCTGGTTTTTAAACAATGGCAGAAAGCAGAGTCAACATTCCTAGCATCAAATTTCCCACAGTCCTTAGGAATAATTTCCTTTTGAGTAGCAATGGGTGCAGGCTATGAGAAAATGAGCCATGATTTTTTTTCTTTTCTGGATGTGATTTTTTGACAATGAATAAAGATTAAAATGTGCCTTCAAAATAGTGAAACTTGATTGGTGTTTTAATTTCTATTTTCAATCTTAATGCCTGCTTTGATTTCTAATTGTGCTTTAATCAATATTATCAACCCAACACTTTCTGTACTTTTAGTCAATCAAGTTTTAGTATTTAGAAAGGACACACACACACACAAATATATCTATATATATATATATATATATATATATATATATATATATATATATATATATATATATAGGTATATCCACAAACACACATATATGCTCACAGTGAAATTGTTTGAAATAGCACAGATATGGGCTATATTTCACCAGAAAAGTATCCAAGGGAATAAAATGTGAACACAATAGAAAACAAGCAGCTAAATGCATATGCAGTACTCTTGGCAATAATTAGCTCCGGTATACAGAGTCTTTGTTAAAACTGACAGTCCTTCTAAAGTAGCATTCTCTGATAGCCCATTAAACCTAGAGTCTTCTATGCATAGTCTTTTCCCCATACATAAAACTGCAACCCAAAAAGTCCAGGGGAATGCTTGCTATTACTTAGACAATGGGCTTAGAGTATCTTGCTGCCAAGACTTCCTTTGGCAAAGTACACAACTATCTTTTACCAGGATCCCTCTGGATGAGTACATGTAATCTCTAGGCTCCCTAACAGTGGGATTTCCATTAACAAATACAGACATCTTAGTGGGATGACTTCTTAGAGCCGATTGCCCAACCTTGTACAGGTTGGTTTTAGCAACAAATTGCAAAACAACTGGTCAAGATTTCCCTGGACTTAAAATGACATCTGCCATGTTGAAACAAAATGACATCTACCATGTTGAAAGTAACATGGTATTTAATAGACATAGCTTAGAGACTGATTTCTCCAGTTGTAAACTCAGAAATTAGAGTTTAAATGGACCAGTTCCCATTACCCTATTCTGTTTAATTCAACTGATTAACAGCCTTCCTACTGAGCTTTCCTAGTTTAAATACTCTGTATTTAAAACACGTCTCTGGCCCCTGTCAAATTCTCTCATTCTGCTCTGCTTACCTTGACTACCTCATTATGTTACTACATACATATATATTATGTATGCATGTATATATGCATGCATACATACATGTGTGTGTGTGTGTGTATATGTGTATATATATATATATATATATATATATATATATTTATTTATATATATATATATATATATATATATACACACACACATACACATACACACACACACACACACACACACACACATATATATATATATATTTGTATCTATATAAGGGAACGGTGCAGTGGTGTAGTAGTTAGCTCTGTCACAGCAGAGGTTCTCTGCTCTAGTGCCTTCTGTGTGGAGTCTGGATGTCCTCCCTGCATTTGTGTTGGTTTCCTCTGAGTGCTCTGGTTTCCTTTCACAGTCCAAAGACATGCAGTAGGTGGATTGGACACTCTAAATTGGCTCTAGGTGTGAGTGTGTGCATGCGAGTGTGTGGTGCACTCTCTCAGGAGGGTTGGGCCTCGGTCCAGCAACTCGACCCCATAAAACCCATACCTGCTACAGGAACAATGAGTGCTGAAGGGCACTCACTGCCTGATGTGCTAAATGCACAGGAGCAGATCCAAGATATCTGTATAAGGAGTTGACCCAGTTGTTCAGGATTTGGGATTTTATGTGGAGATTGACCTAATTTGACCAACAAGTGTCCATTGTTGTAAGAAAGTCCTTCTATATTGTTCACTTTATAAACAAAAGGATTATGTCCAGATTTCAGGATGTCATTTCCCCCCTTTACTCAGCCCTCATTAGGTCGATCATTAAATATAATGACCCTTTGGCATGTATATGTCCAGACACATGCAACAACTGGAACACCTACAGAGATACTTTAATAAAAGGAATCAAGGCCCAAACAACATGTCCTACATGGACCGACTGAAAGCCCACTCAATATACTTATTCTCCTACAGACTGTCTCTGCCCTACATGGCATACTCCAACCCAATACTGATGGATTTACTGCACATCAGCAAGTCAAATGGCAACATAAATACTCAGTGTAGGGATCTAAATCTCTTCCTCAACATTAACAGAATGGTTTGGAGGGACAACTTTATTCTGCAGAGGATAATGCTGCTCTGGAGCAGAATCCCCATCCATGTAAAGCAAAGCTCATCCCTGTCCATATTTTGGAATAGGAAACATGAAATTTACCCCAAGGACTACTTCCTGTAGTATTAACGGAGAGAGGCAGCTCCTAAATGCTTTATCTGATATATGGGTCCCCCTCAAATTATCTGTGGTACGATTTCAATTATTCTTATTAACGGTAATATATAAGTAACAATCATGGGATGGGTAAGGCCAGTCTAACACCAAATGTAATTTGAGCACCAAAAGGGAAATTGGATTGGTTTAAAATGGACCACAAGGGCAGCTAGCCTAGTGCTTACCTATGAACCTAAATGCATTTCTCTACATTTTATAATAGCAGTGCTAAAAGTATTCCTCTTAACTCTAGTTGTTAGTTAATAGTCCTTGTCTGCATAAATTCTTACATCCCCAATCTTGTACACAGTCACCTTTTTTCATGCCCCCCCCCCCCCCCAAGCTGGCCTCCCCACACTATTCAGATTGCTTTATTTTGTTTTGTGAGGTGCATTTTCTTTCCTACCTTTTGATCCAGTAATGGCATGAACAAAAATAATAACTAGAGAAGATACTCAGTCTTACATGTTTTTTTCTTTCAAGGAAGTAATAAGTTGTGACCAGGGCATAATGTTCATAGCTGACTGAATAGTAATTCAAAATAAAGTGAGAAGACAAATGCTTGTGAGGTTACATAACTCACAACTGAGAATAGTGCTTGCCTCCCTATCCTCAAAAAAGAGATTCAACCTCTTTAGACCCCTCTCATGTTAAAATGGGATGAAGCTGAAAGAGAAAAAGGCCCCAGTCATTTATTTCATTCTCTTGCTGTCACACATATACGCTTCAGAACCCCTACCCTGAAAAAACAGCCACCATCTGTTTACCCCTCTGATCACACTTCATTCAAAGCGAAAGAACACACACAAATCCATAATGACAAATTGGAAAAAAAAAATCACTATTCTTAATGCATGATAGGACATTCGAGGAACCCAGAACTCTTGGATAAAACCCACAAAGAGGCTGGGAGAACAAACAGAATCTGTACAGAGGAAGCCACAGCCAAGTATGCAACTGGAGAAAAAAGTGCTAAGAGAAGGCAATGCTATTATCAGTTTCTTTCAAACATATCCCCTCCTAGACCACCAAAGATAGCCACTTAGTGTGTACAGTGCTGATATTTGATGGTGAAAGACATTATGGCCTATTTGTTACTGTTAAATGGAACTGTACCCCCCATGCGTGTGCACGTGCACACACACACACACACACACACACACACACACACACACACACACACACAAGCATAAGCCATAGTAAGAATGATTTTATACTGGTTTTCAGCAAAAAAACTTGTGAAGCTGGATCAGCAATTGTATAACAGTTATCAAACATCATTGAAGTTTAGTTACGTTTATCCATGGATGGCTTCCATGCTCCTCCATTACAGCCACTTTATTGACTGTGTATAGACCAGATGTCTGTTTGTGCTTTAGAATAGCCACAGTAACGTATTACAACTTGCTTTACATAAATGCACACTAGAAATGCACTGCCAGATTTATGACTGTTTAACTTGACTATAGCAACAGGGTCTGTCATTTTCATCCACAATTCCCTTTCCTATTAATTATAGCCACTTTGCTGAATGAATAAGGAGAGTTACATGAGTGAGACATGACCTGAGTTTCCAGTCTAGTATTGAGAACTTATGGATGCTTCTGTCATACAGCCCCTCTCTCTGTGACTCACACATATACAGATAAATTTAGTTTATAAACTTCAAAGCAAAGGCTGCTACACTATGTAGGAGGGGTTTGAGTTCTGGCTTCTGTTACTTCTTACAGGTTTTTGAATAAGTACACATGTGATACTGTATCACATTCAAGGGAAACTTACCACTTCTACAATATTCCAGTACCTCTTGTAATAACTGTATCTGGATCACTGGCAGGTGCATTGTCGCCGCATACCTGTAATAAAAAAGCTGTACTGTTGGTAGAATAGAAACACTTAGTAATGTAATATAATCATTCAAAAACTCTTTGTTATGTTTGCTGTGCACATCTGGCACCCTACTCAAAGCTCCAAGTCATAGCACAGAGAGTGGCCAGTCCCTCAGTGTCCACTTTCCAAAGATGTGATACTGTCAAGTGTGATACAACTTAGTGCTGATTACTGGATATATATATATATATATATATATATATATATATATATATATATATATATATACATATATATATATATATATATGATTCCCCTTCAGAAGACTGAAATATCACAATCCCGAAATTCATAAGTCTAAAGACCAAAATCCTGAAACTTCAAAATCCTGAAAACTCAAAATCCTGAAACTGAAAGTACTGAAAACACAGAGCATACATATACTGACTTTAAACAACATAAATCATATTACTTACCACCAAGTATAAGCAGGGGAGCAAGCCCCCATGCACCCCCACACCCCCTGCTATTTAAATATATCAACTCTGAGATTGCACTTCACTACACTAAGTGCAATCTCGGAGTTGCTATATTTTAGTAGCAGGGGGTATGGGGGGTGCAAGGGGCTTGTCCCCCTGCTCATACTTGGTGACAACTGCTATGCTTTGTTTTGTATGTGTTTCTGTGTGTCATTGTACTGGCATATTATCATTATTTGTATTCTGTGTGTTTTCAGTATTCTGAGTTTCAGGATTTTGAGTTTTCAGGATTTTGAAGTTTCAGGATTTTGGTCTTCAGTCTTATGAATTTCGGGATTGTGATATGTCTTCTGAAGGGGAACTCTCTCTCTCTCTCTCTCTCTCTCTCTATATATATATATATATATATATATACACATTTTTTTTCTGTTGACAAAATCACATATATGGTTTCAGTTATTTTTGCCAACTCACTGCTTTTCCAATGCATCCTGATTAAACAGAAGTATATTTTTATAAATTTTAATATACTGAAACACACTAAAACAAAAAAGAAAAGGTTCACACAAAATAGAATCTGATATTTGTATTAAAACTCCAAAGCCGTAGTACTTTGAGGATAAGTTATTTAAACCTAAGGGAATAGAAATACTATTCAAAACTGTTATTTCCTTTTCCATCAGCAAACCACACTTTCAGTCTTCCAAATTTAGTAAACATCAACCAGTCTGTCTTCAGCTGGCCAAAGTAATTCATTTCTTTGCCTGCATTGATGGTGTTGTGGGAGAAAATCCTGACCACATCCCAGATGAACTGAGTTTTTTTATATGTTTCAGGGTCTGTCGGTGCAGACAGGGAGGGTGGGACATATCCGTCCTGAGGTTAAGGACAGTGATTCTCAGTTGGCTAATGCCCTTGCTCTGACGACAAGTCATTGACTGGAGACTGGAGGACCACTGAGATGTAAAGATCCAGTGCTGGGAAGTAGTAGGTATGGGTGCCCAAGTTGGTGATTGTGAGCCCTTTTGGTGCATGTGGAAGAGCATACATGCATTTACAAGAGGGTATAGTCGAACCTTTTGCTGTCATAAGTGCTCATGTCACCACCAGGGCTCATATCCTTATGTCCTCTCATAAACCCTCCATCAGGAAATTATATTCCAGTAAATGGAGGAGGTTCTCTATCTGGGCTGAGAAGAAGAATATTGACCCTTATACTGCTTCCATTCTGGTGGTTTGGGAATTTTTGTCTGAACTTTTCCACCAGGGATCTGCGGCTGCCACAATCAGGGTTCAATTGGCAGTGATTTCTAATTTTCATCTAGGCCTACTAGATTCTAATCTGATGTCACATAGGTTGTGCAAGACCTTCCTCAAAGGTGCCACTCTGTTAAGACCCTCTTTTCAGGAACTGGTTGCTTCATGGGACTTGAATTTTGCGCTATCCAAATTAACATCTCCACCCTTTGAGCCTTCTCATTTGTCGCCTTTGAAATTTCTGTCTTGGAAAACTTTGTTTCTGGTGGCAATCACATCTGCTAAACGAGTGTCAGAGTTACAAGCACTGTCTGTCAAACCCCCTTATCTGATATTTTACAAAGACAGAGTATCTCTTCATACTAATCCATCCTTTGTCCCCAAGGTCTGTTCCCATAGCACTTGAACCAGTCCATAGAACTTCAGGTGTTCTTCCCTAATCATTCCAACGCAGTAGAATACAGGTTTCATCAGTTGGATGTTCATAGACAATTACGTTTTTATTTGCACCAAACTAAGGAATTCAGGAAGTCAGACCAATTATTCATTTCCTTCTCTGACTCCAGATTAGGTCTACCAGTTTCCAAAGTGACCCTCTTTAATTGGATCTCTAGCTATATAGCTTACATTTACACTTCTGATGGTAAGCCTTTACCTTTCAAAATTAAGGCTCATTCTACGAGATCTCAGTCTACCTCGGCAGCCTTTCAAGCCAGGGTCCCACTTGATAATATCTGCGCAGCAGAAAATTGGGCTACCCCTCACACATTTATTACTCATTACAAATTGGATTTTACCTCCAGGTGTAGAGCATCCTTTGGTTCCATGGTACTCAGGAGTATTTTTCCTTGAGCCACCCAAGAATAAGGTGCTAGGGATGCTGTCCCATGTGTAAGAATGAAGGCGAGATAGGACTACAGAACATAAAGAAGTTATGTACTCACCATAACGTTCCATGTTTGTAGTCCATCTCGCCCTTCATTCTTACGAACCCACCATCCTACCCCCATCCTGGAAGTATCTGGAGACAGAAAAATATTGTTATTGTCATTCACTGGAGACCTTTTATTATTAGGTTCGTTCTATATGGTTGTTATTTCTCTTAGTTAGCAGCAAACAAGATCTGGGTATTGTACTGGTGCATCATGGGATACCTACCTAGCCACGAGCCAACTAGAAGACTTTGAGCTTGTAAAAAGGCCGAGTCAGAGCCGATGATCGGCTCCGAACCCATGTATAGGAATGAAGGGCGAGATGGACTACAAACATGGAACGTTATGGTGAGTACATAACTTCTTTTTTTTCTTTGACAACTTTCTAGTTACTCAACTCTGGGTCTCAGTTCTGAGGACTTCCACTAGCAATACCAGTTTCTAACCAGGGCTCCCATCTCGGTGCCATTTGCTTTAGCCTCAGCTTGTCTCTCCTTTCAGCAAAGGGCTCCAGACTGATATGGGCTCTCATTCTAACTGCTTCTGCCACAGAGCAGTTCTCCTGGACTTAACAAAAGTACAGGTGTACAGTTAACTTCTATTAGCTGGATTTAGTTTAAATGGATCAGTCCCATTTTCCTTGTGTTACGTATACGTATATTTATGTTAATGTACATTTACATATATATATATATATATATATATATATATATACACATGCACACACACACACACACACACACACACACACACACACACACACACACACACAGACACACACACACACACACACACACACACACACACACACACACACACACACACACACACACACACACACATACTGTAGATAGATAAATATAGTGGCAGCTTCTTTGTGGATAAAGGGAATACTTCTTTAAATGTGTGAAAACTGTAACTTGTGCCTTTAAAATTCCCACAATAATTTGATAAGGTAATTGATTATATTAGATAGCATAATGGAAACCTAATCGCCTATTGCTGCTGTATAAAGGTCTATAGCCAAAAAGCAGGAGATCAAGAAATTAGTTCCTCAAGTAGGACAATCATCATGGGTAGAGAAGGGATACTGCCAGAGGATTTGTAATTCTTGGAGTAAGGATGTTCTATTCAGAGCCTTTATTGGATGTGGCATGAAGGAAAATCAGGAACATGTGAAGAGTTTGTGCAGAGCTGGAATGAAGGTCTAGATGAGGTCTGCAGCTGCCAACTGTAACCTAGAGCCTGGTTGCTGGAAGAGTTATATAGGTATGAACTTCTGTGAAATAAAATTGGTGGATCATGTTTCATCCATCCATCTGATGTGACTTATGGGTCTGGAGCCACCTGTCAGATTTAATCTGGCCATTTGCTAGTGCTGTCTACCTCAAGCTTCTAAACTTCTCCCTCCCATAATGCTCTTATTTACCCCCATTTAAAGTGTGTGTGTGTGTGTGTGTGGGGGTCCAATGTCCAAAGACACTCAACTAAGTGTTCTCATAGTTCACGTTTTTTGTTTGATATCTACTAGATTACTTTTTTTTTTTTCATCTGGTGGTGGTGGTTTTATTCAAGAATAGTTTTTGGCCTTTAGGATTTTTATTGTTTCTTATACCAGTTTTTATTGGTACTGATTGCTTCACATCTGATGCACCCAACCCTGAGAACCTGTGGGTCAGACAAGTCTGACTGTCTGACTGCTTGAATCTGGATCTTCACTATTATCGGGGGCTCCAACCTGTTTTGGCAAAAAAAAAGAATGATTAATTTTTTTTGCCAGGCTATTAATTTAACACTTTCACAATTACATAACTAATACACAATTACTTATTGGAGTTGGAACCCAAAATTACATAAGTGCCTTCTGCCCAGCCATTAATATTAATGCAGTAAACATGGCTCCATATGTTTAGTCTTCTGCATTTGGAAGATATTTTTAAAACTCTTTAATTTTCTAAAGGCTGCAAAATGAACTTTTGTTTACACATTAAATTGTGAAAAGAAAAATTTGTTTCATGCCTTTAGACAAGATCTTTAATGGCTGTGATGGCTTGCCTGACTGTCTGTCTTTGTTGGCAGTTGGGGGGGTGTGCCCCTCAGTTAACTGCATGGTTGGCTAACATGTGAGTCAAGTGGGTGATGGACATAATATCTAGAGGCTGTTTCATTCTGTTTTGTGTTCCAACCCCCCCCAAAAAAAAATCACCACTGCCATATGTTTCACCTTGCCAATACGAAATGGCAAAGAGAAAAATTGCTCTTCTTTTTTAAGAGAGAGCTATCAAAGAGATCCCACCAGACCAGAGAGAATCAGGAAGTTATTCCAGAATCTTTTTAGTTCTCAAGAATAACAAACACCTCTGGCAGATTCTGGACCTCGTTGGCCTTAACCAGTTTGTAAAAAAGACTCCATGCAAAATGGTCAGTGTACAAGCAATCCTTTCTTGTCTGACGATAACAAAATTGCCACTGATTCTAAAGACAACCACAAAGCATTCTATGGCTATGTCAAGAATCTCAATGGCAACACTCAGATCTGCTCTGAGTTACAGCACAATGGCACTAAATATACAGAACCAATTGATATTGCCAACATCCTGGCAGATAAGTTCATTGCTAACTTTACCCCTCTCTCACCCCTAAAAGGCCCATCTCTATACCAGAAAAATGCAAAGTTCCTGTAATCATGGCTGCATGGGTAAAAACCATACTCTCCAAAGCCAAGAACACAGCATACATGGGACATGACAACATCCCAGGCTGCGTTCTACATGAACTACAGAAAGAACTGGCACCCCACCTAAGCACCATGTTCAATCATAGCCTCACCTCAGGCTTTGTGCCCACTGAATGGCACACAGCGACGTTTATCCCACTCCACAAAGGGGGAGCCACCACAGATCCCAGGAACTACCACCCCATTAGCCTAACGAGCTTGATCTGCAAGGCCATGGAACATATCATCATAGAACTTATAAACAAAGACATTGGTAATCTCCAAACTCTGGACCCCACCCAGTTTGGGTTTGTAAAAGGCAGATCATGTCTCCTAAACCTGATAGACTTCTTTGAAGCTGTCACCAAAACCGTAGATGAGGGTAAGGTGGTTCATGCAGCCTATCTAAATCTCGCCAAGGCTTTTGACACCATCCTCCACTCTGGAATTATAGATAAACTCACTAAACTAAGTATAAATCCCTATGCCACAAGATGGGTTGCCAACTGGCTCACTGACAGAACCCACAGTGTGAAAGTAGCAGACTCCAAATCCGACTTCAGACCAGTGACAAGTGGAGTACCACAGGGTTCAGTCCTGGGTCCTCTCCTGTTTGGTATCTACTTTTCTGAAGTACAGGCTAACACAGAAGGTCTTTGGCTAATGAAATTCGCAGATGACTGCAAACTAGGAGCTATAATCAAAACTCCTAATGATTTGGACATCCTACAAAAGGGCCTCACTGAGACAGATGCCTGGTGTCAAAGCCATGGCCTCAAGCTCAATGCCAAAACATCCATTGTCATCCCCTTTAGTAAAAACTCTGTACCCATGAGCTACCACATAGGTGGTAGTCTACTTAACACCGAAAGTGTGATAAGAGACCTTGGGACACAGGTGGACAGTAGTCTCTCCTTTGATAATACATCAACACAGAAGTCAGGAAATCCTTCTAAGTGGCACACCTCATCAGAAAAGGCTTCTCACCGAGGAAAACGGAGGTCGTTGTTCCCCTCTACTCGTCACTCATTAGACCCATTATAGAGTACAACGCCCCTTTTAGTATGTACCTCACAAGACATCTACAACAACTGGAAAGGCCTTAGAAATACCTCACAAAGAGGATTACCGGCCTCAAACAGATGCCCTACGCAGACCGTCCCAAAAAACTCCAGCTTTACTCCATCATATATTGCTTATTCAGAGGCAGTCTCTGCCTAACATACAAAGTTATGTCAACCCCAGAGCTGTTGGACATGCTCCACTTAAAGAAATCCCAGTCTCTCTAAGCTACACCCTCTAGGGACCTAAACCTTGTCACCACAATAAACAGAACATGCTGGAGGGATAGATTCCTGTCCCAGAGACTTCCCATACTCTGGAACAAACTACCTATCTATATCAAACAAAGCTCCTCATTAGCACTCTTCAAGAAAAATCTTGATCACTGGATGGGAAATAGGAAATTCACCCCTGGGATCACTTCTGTGGCTCTGCTCAACAGGGGCACAGGAAAATAATTTTCTTAGGTGGCAAAAGCCAGGTACCATTTTGGCTAGGTTTATATTGGCCCTAGGGCCAATAGCCTAGTACCTGCCTATGAACCTGTAAAAGAGGGCAACTGGATGTGATCCATAGACCTCCAGAATGCTACATAACAGTTGTAAAGTAATCCAGGAGGTATCTTTGCTTCCAGCAGATAGCCAGTCAGTATAGATTCAGAGCACTAGCCTTCCATCTCACTACAGCTCCCCTGGGTGTTCAGCAAATGCATGGCAGTAGTTGCAGCCCATATGTGACTCAGAAGGGTACATGCATTTCCTCTCTGGACAACTGGCTCCTCATTGCAATGACCGCAGCAAGAGATTATTTTTGCAGCTCTGTCTATCTTTAGATGTATAGCTATGAGTCTAGAAAAATGCAGACTATAAAATTAATTGGTTACTGCATAAACACAAAATCTTGCATCATCAGCATACTTTTCAACTGTCCAGATTTTTGCATGTTATTTTTGGTCTGTACCTCATAAAATTTGCAGTTTCCTGGAAAATTATTGAGGATTGAAGTCACTAAATAATGACAGACATTTGAGTTTTGGACTTTGTATCCTCCAGAAAATGTATAATGATGCAAAATGTGTCATTCTAGCAACTTTCTTTGTTTATAGTTACAGTATTTAAAATCTGGCCATATTTTTGGGCACATGTCCCCCACTTATTTCTGGGTTTGCCCGGATCTCTTGAGCTGAAAGGTTGAGCTCTATGAGCATTAGTTTCCTTCTACTGAGAGAGAGGGAGACAGAGAGAGAGTGAAAACCTTAGCATCTTCAGTACTTCTGCTGTCACAGCAAAAATATTCTACAGTGGCATTCATTCCAAAGTGTTGGGTGTTATGGCTTACTCACTGACAGCAGTTTATCATGCCTGCCTACGGATGAGAATTCTTTAGTGATTACTTTCTGCCCAGTGGTCACAGTTATTGGACCCCCTGGTCTTACTAATCTGCATAACTTTGACCTGCAGGAAGCATCTAAGCTGGTTGCTAGTCTCTTCAAATCTTCTACTAGGCTAATCCTTCTTTTTGCTTTCCCAAGAAGGGATAGTTACCAAGGACACCTCCTTTCTGGGGTGGGTGTGGGCAGGCATTTCAAGGAGAGGATGGTCCAAGGAGTATGGACAAAGAGGCCAATCTTCACATCAATGTTCTGGTGAAAATATCAGTCCCTTTGTATTGCAGGAATTTAAAGACCTCCTTCTCCAGGGGATGATTTTGATTGAAACAGACATGCCAGTGGTTTGGTACATCAGAAAGCAGGGAATAACCAAATTCTACCCCCCTCCCTTGCAGAGGGCAATGATAGTTTGGCAGTGGGCAATGGATTCTCATCCCTTTTTAATTGCAACACATATTCCAAGGAAAGCAAACTATCTGGAGGACAGGCTTAGCAAATCTACTCTGATACCTCATGAGTAGACTTACAGTAGCTCAACAGATTTTCGGTCACTGGGGCACACCTTGCTGTGATCTGTTTATCACTTCATCCAATGCAAAATGCAGCAGCTTCTTTGAACTATTATCCCCAGAGAAATACCCCTAGGGGAAGATCTAGTCAGTTAATGTCCTCCTAGCTGACTGCATGCCTTCCTACCAATTCACCTTATTTCCAGGTTCCTTCAGAAAGCAGCTTGATTCAGATCTACTGTAATTCTCATTGCTCCCCTTTGCCCCTGACAAGTCTGTTTTTCCTTGCTAAAACCTCTTCTGAAGGAACCTTCCTGGCTGTTGGATCTGAAACTGGACTTACTTTCTCACCTGTCAGGCAGGCCTCATCCATATCACCCCAGGCTTAGCTTTATCACATGGTAACTCCAATTCATATGATGGCCATGGACCTTTTCACAAACAGTGGTCTGAATCTTGTCAACTTTCTAGAAACAGTTTGCTCAGAAACTGTATAAAAGCAAGGGGAAAGGATTTTCCATTCGGGCTTCTTCACAGGGCATAGACCCTTATTCTGTCCCAGTGTCAGCTGTTTTCCACTTCTTAGCTACCCTTTATGAAGAGGGATATAGCTTTTCTACTATCAAAGTCCATATAACCACCTTCTTCTTTGACCTTTCATGAATTTTGCAAAGCTTTCCTCAAAAGACATTTCATGCTACCCCCACCATAAAGGACCCCACTGCTCTCAGGAATCTTAAAATTATTTTGGAAGCTGTAACAAAATTTCAGCTTGAGCCAAATTCTTCAGTAGATCTCAAGTTTTTGTCTTGGAAAACTCTTTTCATGGTGGCTATAACATCTGCCAGAAGAATTTCAGAATTATGTGTTCTATTCTCACAGGTGTCATACTTGATATTTCATTAAGATGGGGTGACATTGGCAACCACCCCATCGTTTGTACCTAAAGTGACCACAGAATCTAATTTAAACCAAAGTATTCATTTGCCAGTATTTTTCCCAAATCAGACAAACTGAAGAGAATACTTGCTCCACAGACTGGATGTCCACCATCAACTCTGATTCTGTTTAATAGAACAAAAGCCACTATTCATTTCCTTTGCTCCAAATAAATTGGGCCAAAAACCTCTAAATAAACTCTATCCAGATGATTGTCAGATTGCACATCATTTATTTATGTAAGTAAGAAACAAGCATTTCCGGCAAGACCTAAGACTCATTCTACCAGTCCAGATCCAGATCAGTTGCTACATATGCTGCCTTTTTCAAAAATTCTGCAGTAGAAGAAATATGTACATCAGCTACATGATCTGCCTTTTACATACTTTTGAAAACGTTACAAATTGAATGTAATTTCTAAAGCTTCCTTTGGAATGTTTGTCATGAAGGGGATCCTGTTATGATGCCACCTAAGAAAGAAAGTAGTCTGGGATTCTGTCCCATCAGTCAGATTGGATAGATAGATGAAATATGAAAAAAAAAAGTTATGTACTTACTGTGACGCCCGTGCACTGGCCCAGCAATCAAGGAGCTTCAATCCTCACCACTAACACCAATGAGGGGTGTCCATATAGGGAAAGGATAATAAATACACACACGGTAAAGTACAATTTTCCTTAAGAGCCCACACAGATCACAGTCAGTCTGGGTCTGGTTTCTCCGTTTCTCTCCAGGTCCCCAATAAGACTCCCTACTGGCACAGCTATAGGGTCCAGATCTCAGCCAGCTGGGCAAGCTAAAACCTGCAGCACCCTCTCTGTCCAACCAGTGCTTCATGTTCCTGCCCATGTAGCTGACACACACACACTTTGAGATAAGAGTTTATACAACCACACAGACACTCCTGGGGAAGACTGGCATAGGTTCCCCAGCTGTGCCCCTTTTATCCAGACTATATGGTAGAAATCACTGCCACCACTCAGCTAATATTTATCAGGTACTCAAAGGCCCTTAAACGGGTGTCCAATTCTTACTGTGCAATGTTATTATCCAAATGGTAAGTGTGACCTAACAGTCAAGACTTATTTGGAGCGACTTGGTACAGAATCACTATATACATGTAATGTACTCTAGAGCATAAATTATCTCTGCACAAAACAGCCACCATTGAAAGGTTTAAAAATATTTAATAATAAATAAAAACACAAGGCAATACTTCTTACTACACAGTGCTATTCAAGAGTTCAGAGATCACAGAGAAATACTTAAAATAATACCGTAGAAAAGTTCTGACATCACAAAAAAAACACTGTCTAATCTTCATAATTCTTAGCTTCACATGACATCATTCTTCACGCTTCTCTGGTGCTCCCAGACTAACAGAAACTACATTTACATTCTTTACACCATGTCAGAAACATTTATACATGCAAATTCTAGCCATTAACTTTGGTCTTAAAACAATAGGCAGGATGCCTCCCTCTAGACATATCGGCTCCGACTTCATAACATCAAAGACAGTCATGAAATGCTTGACTTAGCTTTTTTGAAACAGAGTGCACTGTTGTTACATTTTTGCAGTTCAATATCCAATGCAGTCTTTTCACATTTAAGAGAACAAGCCTGTGGCTTACATTAATATTTACAAATGACAGAATTATCTACAAAGTTCTATCTGGCTAGGCTGGCAGCCTTCACCTATATTTACACTTACCATAAAGATGGATCTTTTTCATCCTTGTCCATCTGATATAATATCCCTTCCTCCATCCCCCATCCTGTATCTGAACTGATGGTGACTTTCAACTGTATTTTATGGACAAACTTGATCTGAATCAAGATAGGGTGTGAAGAGAACTATGGGAGAGAAAAGCTTGAGAGCTCAAACCAGAGGGCACTGGCAAATGTCCAGATTGGATCCAACAGGTGACTTCTGTTTCATCTGTTATATTGGATGGTCAAGGATAAAAATAGTTCATTGTTATGGTAAGTACATAAGTTTCAATTACCTCTAAAGGTTGAGAATGAGCATTTAAGGCTCCATGTTAATAATGCAAATGACTAAGATTAACCGTGCAAAGCCAAAGTGAGGTGTTTTCATTTCATCTTAAAAAAATGTGGCTTACTTATTTCTGCCCCCAGTGTGGTTAACGAATTGCATCGATAGTTTTGCAAAGGAATTTGGAAAATAATAGTTCTCTGCTCATCTGCTGACAAGTGCTTATACTGTTTGGCCTGACTTTTCTTGTGGACTTTGTGAAGCTACAAATATTACCATGATATGTATTTTTTTATGTTATGGTTTGGGAGGTGTACTATGAGTGTGGTCCCATATGTTGTCTAGAATGCTGGTAAGTAACTGAAATGGCAGTAAAGTAACTGAATAATAAAATCTGCCTTTTGTAGATTCTATGTTAGCCACCTTGTCCTGCTTTTGATTCTGAAACTCTATAAACGTGTGACTGTCCTGCTCTCCTTCCCGTTCTTATACTTGATAGATACATAAAACAGTTGCTTCATTTCCTTCATGTTAGATGTATCATTGTGCAACACAGTGTCTAGAGATGCTTCCTCTTCCCACATCTTTCATAACGCTTTAAACCGAAGAAAATATTTTTCTATTATAACATTATGAGTTAATTCAGGAACCAAAGCTTTAGGATGCAAAACTTTTCCTGGAACTGTTTCAGTTTCCATAGGTATTACTGAATATTCCTTTTTATCACTATGACTATATATCAGCTCCATCTTTTGTTTGATACTAGTAATTATTGATCTTTGGCTTACATACATAGAGACATTTTACAAGTGTAACCACACTGTCGGAATTCAGTATAGCTTGAACTTTTCTTCACTCTAGAAATATAGAACACTTTACTAATCTGGTTGTAAAACAATGGCAGAAAGCTGAGTCAACATTCCTAGCATCAAATTTCCCACAGTCCTTAGGAATAATTTCCTTTTGAGTAGCAATGGGTGCAGGCTATGAGAAAATGAGCCATGATTTTTTTTCTTTTCTGGATGTGATTTTTTGACAATGAATAAAGATTAAAATGTGCCTTCAAAATAGTGAAACTTGATTGGTGTTTTAATTTCTATTTTCAATCTTAATGCCTGCTTTGATTTCTAATTGTGCTTTAATCAATATTATCAACCCAACACTTTCTGTACTTTTAGTCAATCAAGTTTTAGTATTTAGAAAGGACACACACACACACACACACAAAGATATATATATATACATATATATATATATATATATAGATAGATAGATATATATACATGGGAGGGTATATAGGTATATCCACAAACACACATATATGCTCACAGTGAAATTGTTTGAAATAGCACAGATATGGGCTATATTTCACCAGAAAAGTATCCAAGGGAATAAAATGTGAACACAATAGAAAACAAGCAGCTAAATGCATATGCAGTACTCTTGGCAATAATTAGCTCCGGTATACAGAGTCTTTGTTAAAACTGACAGTCCTTCTAAAGTAGCATTCTCTGATAGCCCATTAAACCTAGAGTCTTCTATGCATAGTCTTTTCCCCATACATAAAACTGCAACCCAAAAAGTCCAGGGGAATGCTTGCTATTACTTAGACAATGGGCTTAGAGTATCTTGCTGCCAAGACTTCCTTTGGCAAAGTACACAACTATCTTTTACCAGGATCCCTCTGGATGAGTACATGTAATCTCTAGGCTCCCTAACAGTGGGATTTCCATTAACAAATACAGACATCTTAGTGGGATGACTTCTTAGAGCCGATTGCCCAACCTTGTACAGGTTGGTTTTAGCAACAAATTGCAAAACAACTGGTCAAGATTTCCCTGGACTTAAAATGACATCTGCCATGTTGAAACAAAATGACATCTACCATGTTGAAAGTAACATGGTATTTAATAGACATAGCTTAGAGACTGATTTCACCAGTTGTAAACTCAGAAATTAGAGTTTAAATGGACCAGTTCCCATTACCCTATTCTGTTTAATTCAACTGATTAACAGCCTTCCTACTGAGCTTTCCTAGTTTAAATACTCTGTATTTAAAACACGTCTCTGGCCCCTGTCAAATTCTCTCATTCTGCTCTGCTTACCTTGACTACCTCATTACGTTACTACATACATATATATTATGTATGCATGTATATATGCATGCATACATACATGTGTGTGTGTGTGTATATGTGTATATATATATATATATATATATATATATATATATATATATATATATATATATATATATATATATATATATATATATATATATATATATATATATATATATACACACACACACACACACACACACACACACACACACACACACATATATATATATATATTTGTATCTATATAAGGGAACGGTGCAGTGGTGTAGTAGTTAGCTCTGTCACAGCAAGAGGTTCTCTGCTCTAGTGCCTTCTGTGTGGAGTCTGGATGTCCTCCCTGCATTTGTGTTGGTTTCCTCTGAGTGCTCTGGTTTCCTTTCACAGTCCAAAGACATGCAGTAGGTGGATTGGACACTCTAAATTGGCTCTAGGTGTGAGTGTGTGCATGCGAGTGTGTGGTGCACTCTCTCAGGAGGGTTGGGCCTCGGTCCAGCAACTCGACCCCATAAAACCCATACCTGCTACAGGAACAATGAGTGCTGAAGGGCACTCACTGCCTGATGTGCTAAATGCACAGGAGCAGATCCAAGATATCTGTATAAGGAGTTGACCCAGTTGTTCAGGATTTGGGATTTTATGTGGAGATTGACCTAATTTGACCAACAAGTGTCCATTGTTGTAAGAAAGTCCTTCTATATTGTTCAATTTATAAACAAAAGGATTATGTCCAGATTTCAGGATGTCATTTCCCCCCTTTACTCAGCCCTCATTAGGTTGATCATTAAATATAATGACCCTTTGGCATGTATATGTCCAGACACATGCAACAACTGGAACACCTACAGAGATACTTTAATAAAAGGAATCAAGGCCCAAACAACATGTCCTACATGGACCAACTGAAAGCCCACTCAATATACTTATTCTCCTACAGACTGTCTCTGCCCTACATGGCATACTCCAACCCAATACTGATGGATTTACTGCACATCAGCAAGTCAAATGGCAACATAAATACTCAGTGTAGGGATCTAAACCTCTTCCTCAACATTAACAGAATGGTTTGGAGGGACAACTTTATTTTGCAGAGGATAATGCTGCTCTGGAGCAGAATCCTCATCCATGTAAAGCAAAGCTCATCCCTGTCCATATTTTGGAATGGGAAACATGAAATTTACCCCCAGGACTACTTCCTGTAGTATTAACGGAGAGAGGCAGCTCCTAAATGCTTTATCTGATATATGGGTCCCCCTCAAATTATCTGTGGTACGATTTCAATTATTCTTATTAAGGGTAATATATAAGTAACAATCATGGGATGGGTAAGGCCAGTCTAACACCAAATGTAATTTGAGCACCAAAAGGGAAATTGGATTGGTTTAAAATGGACCACAAGGGCAGCTAGCCTAGTGCTTACCTATGAACCTAAATGCATTTCTCTACATTTTATAATAGCAGGGCTAAAAGTATTCCTCTTAACTCTAGTTGTTAGTTAATAGTCCTTGTCTGCATAAATTCTTACATCCCCAATCTTGTACACAGTCACCATTTTTCATGCCCCCCCCCCAAGCTGGCCTCCCCACACTATTCAGATTGCTTTATTTTGTTTTGTGAGGTGCATTTTCTTTCCTACCTTTTGATCCAGTAATGGCATGAACAAAAATAATAACTAGAGAAGATACTCAGTCTTACATGTTTTTTTCTTTCAAGGAAGTAATAAGTTGTGACCAGGGCATAATGTTCATAGCTGACTGAATAGTAATTCAAAATAAAGTGAGAAGACAAATGCTTGTGAGGTTACATAACTCACAACTGAGAATAGTGCTTGCCTCCCTATCCTCAAAAAAGAGAGTCAACCTCTTTAGACCCCTCTCATGTTAAAATGGGATGAAACTGAAAGAGAAAAAGGCCCCAGTCATTTATTTCATTCTCTTGCTGTCACTCATATACGCTTCAGAACCCCTACCCTGAAAAAACATATATGGTTCCCCTTCAGAAGACTGAAATATCACAATCCCGAAATTCATAAGACTAAAGACCAAAATCCTGAAACTTCAAAATCCTGAAAACTCAAAATCCTGAAACTCAAAGTACTGAAAACACAGAGCATACATATACTGACTTTAAACAACATAAATCATATTACTTACCACCAAGTATAGCCAGCCCCCATGCACCCCCATGTGGGGGGCTGTGCCCCCCACACCCCCTGCTATTTAAATATATCAACTCTGAGATTGCACTTCACTACACTAAGTGCAATCTCGGAGTTGCTATATTTTAGTAGCAGGGGGTGTGGGGGGTGCAAGGGGCTTGCCCCCTGCTCATACTTGGTGACAACTGCTATGCTTTGTTTTGTATGTGTTTCTGTGTGTCCTTGTACTGGCATATTATCATTATTTGTATTCTGTGTGTTTTCAGTATTCTGAGTTTCAGGATTTTGAGTTTTCAGGATTTTGAAGTTTCAGGATTTTGGTCTTCAGTCTTATGAATTTCGGGATTGTGATATTTCAGTCTTCTGAAAGGGAACTCTCTCTCTCTCTCTCTCTATATATATATATACACACCAAAACCCAGAGAAATAAGTAAAATATCAATCCCCAAGGAGCCGTGTACCAAACCAAACACAAACGAAACCGTCGTCAACAAGTGTGCAATGTTTTTGTTTTTATGTAGGCAAGACGGATAGGTCGTTGAGGGAGCGGATCAGGGACCATAATTACTGTCTAGCCAGGCAGGATGAATGCAGTGCACTAGCCAAGCACACTTTAAAGACTGGAGCACTGCACACTTTTTTATTCCAAGTATTGTATTATCAGAAGTTATCGAACAGATTAGGAGATGTCACTAACAACACGGAAGAAGCTGAACTCAGCTGGATACTAAGACTAGGAGCACACAGAGGGAGGGGCTTAAACAAAGTAGTTTCTTTGAAACCACACTTAAAAAGTAGAAGACTTAGGCGATAGCCATCTTCACGTTTTATTTTTCATATACCAGTTTTAGATTTGTAGTTTTTATTCGTGGCCCCCTTTTCCTTCATTTACTGTGTGCATTTAGTCAGGCAACAGTCTTTTGTATATACACATTTATTTATCAATATTCATATATCTTCATGTATACATACATTTTTATTATTATTTTTCTGACTTCCACAATTTCAGTTTTTTGCATTTCAGTTTTCCTGTAGTCTACACATTTAGCCTTTTGGTCCTCTTGGTCCAGAGTGCTATATTTGTTAATTCATGTTGTAGGGTGTTTACGGTTCTTCCGTCATACATATTCTCACGCATATTCAGCTTTACTACTGTTTATCAGCAATGCAGCATCAGCATGAGCA
This sequence comes from Protopterus annectens, assembly GCF_019279795.1. Taxonomy (NCBI): domain Eukaryota; kingdom Metazoa; phylum Chordata; order Ceratodontiformes; family Protopteridae; genus Protopterus; species Protopterus annectens. Next base: position 32,169,528 of record NC_056750.1, read on the forward strand.
GGTATTATTCGGTATACATAGCATGCATTATGTTTGTGTTAAATATTGTGCAGAATTTTTAATCGTGAGGTCACATACACTTTTTTGGTTCAGATTGTTACATTTGCCACATTCATGTCACAACATTATCTTATGTTTCTAGGTATATTTATTTATTTTATTATACATGTTTTTATGTTACATTTAGTTTCATCATTGCCCATTTGCATAGTAGCACTTGACATGAGTAGGTTTTATTCGGTATATACAGAATGTACCACATCCGTGTGTTGTGAATTACGCACACGCATAGAACACTAGCATTCTGTTCATTGTTTTAATTGTGATGCTAGCGCTTCAATGCCATCAATTTGTTTTATGAGATTTAAAAGTGTTTTTATAATTTAAATAGTAATATTTTTTTGATATATGTGATATTTGTATTAAAGTGAAGTTTTATTGTTTTACAAACTGTAGCACTTTAAAAAGGAAACTCGCTCCCTATTGGTTGATTACGAGATACAATGTAATTTAAACTCTGGATTTTCAGCTTTCAACTGTTTGTCTGATGAAGTGGCGTTATTTGCCGTGAAAGAGCTCACACATTAAATCTGTTGTTTGTACAGTTACTTGGATTTATTTGGATTTGTTCGTGAATTTGACATCAAGTTTTGATTAGAGCATACTGGATTTCATCGTTTACCACATTGAGGTCTGCGTTTTATTTATTGGAGCTAGAAAATAAGTGTTCATATTGACTACTAACAGTTTTGTCAGTGTATGCAATTGTAACGAGCCTTCAAGAGTTGACGACAGTTTCGTTTGTGTTTGGTTTGGTACACGGCTCCTTGGGGATTGATATTTTACTTATATATATATATATATATATATATATATATATATATATATATATATATGTCAGGTAGAACCATATATATATATATATACATTTTTTTTCTGTTGACAAAATCACATATATGGTTTCAGTTATTTTTGCCAACTCACTGCTTTTCCAATGCATCCTGATTAAACTGAAGTATATTTTTATAAATTTTAATATACTGAAACTCACTAAAACAAAAAAGAAAAGGTTCACACAAAATAGAATCTGATATTTGTATTAAAACTCCAAAGCCGTAGTACTTTGAGGATAAGTTATTTAAACCTAAGGGAATAGAAATACTATTCAAAACTGTTATTTCCTTTTCCATCAGCAAAGCACACTTTCAGTCTTCCAAATTTAATAAACATCAACCAGTCTGTCTTCATCTGGCCAAAGTAATTCATTTCTTCGCCTGCATTGATGGTGTAGTGGGAGAAAATCCTGACCACATCCCAGATGAACTGAGTTTTTTTATATGTTTCAGGGTCTTTTGGTGCAGACAGGGAGGGTGGGACATATCCGTCCTGAGGTTAAGGACAGTGATTCCCAGTTGGCTAATGCCCTTGCTCTGACGACAAGTCATTGGCTGGAGACTGGAGGACCACTGTGATGTAAAGATCCAGTGCTGGGAAGTAGTAGGTATGGCTGCCCAAGTTGGTGATTGTGAGCCCTTTTGGTGCATGTGGAAGAGCATACATGCATTTACAAGAGGGTATAGTCGAACCTTTTGCTGACACAAGTGCTCATGTCACCACCAGGGCTGTGGTTAGTCAGTAAAAAATAGAAAAAGCTGTCATTGCCAGAATGCTAGTCAGAGCACAAAGCACCCTCATGGCTGCCTGGGTGGCAACTCTCCCTCCCTATACTGTGCAATGTCTGATTGTGAGGAGGTTTAATGGTCAGCAGGCTTGAGGGCAAAAATGTTATTTTAAAAAAGTCCATTTCTTCCCAAGCTCACAATGTCACAAAATGACATTGATGGTGCCCCGACCCCTAATCATGAAGTATCCTATTAAGAACTCTGGTAGGTACATATTCTTGTCAGCATACCTCTCAGTTGTTCAGAATTTTGCAGGCTATCCAGATTTATGCCACTGGTTTTGTTCTGTTCCTCATAAAAGTTGTGTTTTTCTGGCAAATCTTTGAGAATTATTATCACTAAATAATGACAAACATTTGAGTTGTATACTTCATATCCTCCAGAAAGTACACACTCATGCAAAACCTGTTATTCTATCAGCTTTCTAAGTTTATGAGAGCAATATTTCAAATCTGTCCCTTATTTTGCGCTTTTGCCCCCTCATGTTTGGCTTTTTCCAGAATTCTTGTGATAAGAGGTTGAGAGGTATGTTTGCCAGTGTTCTGCACCTGAAGGCAAGAAAAACTAGCCTTGTTTGTTTTTATTTAGGTATTTATATTTACCTTGTATTTACTCGGAATGCTCCATCCCAGGTACCAGCCATTTTCTTGCTGTTCTTCACTACGTTTGTCTTTGCGTAATCATCATTGCTCCCACATTGAAATAATGCCATTTCAGTTTTCATTTAAACAGTTTTCATTTAAACCTGTAATAAAGAAGATGGTGCATTTGAATGCTTCTAATCCTTCCACGTAGATATCACTCCCACCCTTACTTGCATTCAGACTTTTATAGTTCTCTTTTTACCTTCAATAATAATCACTTATTTGCTGTTAAGATACCAAACACTACATCACTCTTGCTTTTTATTCAATGTATTTCAGATGGTTTTCAATGAGCTCATCTCAAAGCCACGTTTATTATAGTGCTTTATTGCAAAGCAATTTATAAATTAAAATTTAAGCAAGTGTATCTTATTTCTTTTTTTTTTTTTTTGGGGGGGGGTAAAAAGAAACAGTTAAATATATACTCAAAATAAATTTCAGTAAAAATGGAAATATTTTGTCTGTTACTTGACATTTAGGACCCAGTTTGAAATATTTGTTTTGTGGCATCCCACTTCATCAATTACTTAAACTAAATTAGAATATACAGTTCTGTTCCAAAGGGACATTTTTTAAAAAGCAAGATGACTTTTACCCCGAAAACTGAAACTAAGATACTGATTGCTGTCCAAGTTAAGAGCCTGCTTTTAGTATGGCAAATTTTCATTTGCTGTTGCAAGTTTCTGTGGTTTGTTTTGTTACTTACAAGATAGACAATTTTTCAGATGATCTCCTGAGTGTAATGGCTCACTTTTTTTAAAGTCATCTAAATGACAAATTTAGCCGGCTCCTGGATGCATAGGTTTGAAGCCATGACAGTACGTAGGATGGTCTAAGACTGACTTTTGGTCTGGGCAGGGAAGGGGGAAAGTTAGAATGTTGTCTTGCCCTTCCCATGAGGGGGCTGCCTGGCCAACTTCTTTATTGATGCCCAGTTTTGGGTGGCCATTATAGCAAGCTTTACAGGAAGCGACTGAACTAGACATGCATGTGCATGGATGGTAGCTTATAATTTGTACCTGAAGCAAAGTGTCCAGTGCTGCAGTGGTCAGTATTATGGGCCATGCTGGAAAGCTGCCATGTTGACAGGAGTTTGGACTCGTACACAAACACATCTCATTGCCCATGGGGGCATTGTGTAGTTCCTATCCTGGGAACAGTTAGGGTCCACTCTTACACAACAGAAGCCCCATTCTGTATGATGAAGCCAGTTCCCCAGATCATGGAGACAAGGCATGCTTAGGAGTCAGTAACAGTTAATATTATGCAAATGACATTGACCTAAGATGACCAGTCCCCCTTCAAGGCTGCTGATTGAGTGCCGATTTAGATAATCTGAGGGGAGCTAGCAGGATTGAAGAGGGGAAAGGAAATAAAAAAAAACAAGGGGAATATCATGTCTTTTATGCAAAATGTTATCCAAAACAAGCATTTTATGACAAAGATAAATAAAAACAAATTTTTACATGAAGCTTACAGTGTTGCCATTTTTCTGCATCATTTCGTGAAGATGTTGCTATGAAACCCCAAATGACAAAAAGCTGATGTATGAAATCACCATACACAACTGCCTGAAACACACAAGGACAAAAACTAAAAATATAAAACTTTTTGCAGGAGGACAAGCCCCTCCTGCATCCCCCACACCCATGAACTTATATATGCAAAGACTGTGGTCAAGGAAACATGAAGAAGGGAAAAATCAACCAGAACAAAGGACTCTTTGCTGATGCACACACACAAGCTGTACCAGCAGTAATTTTCAATGATAAACCGTCACTAGGATTTTAATCCTCAAAATCTTCTTTCTTGTACATCAGTAAAAAAGCCTTTCATGAATACATTGATGTTAATTTTGAAACTGGAAAAAGTTAAGAGAGTAATTTTTTCAGTGCTTTAGAAGTAGCAATAATAAGTATTTCAATTTTACAGTTTATGGTTTTAAATAGTAATCATTAATATTAGTTATAATAAAGTCAGTTAGGACTCCACCTTTTCTTTTCTTATAGAACACATTTTTACTTCATTTTCATAAAAGAAGTTTTTTAAAGAAGGACCATAGCAAATCTAGACAACTTCAAATCACATCTCCATTCGTACTTGTTCTCTAAGTGGAAGTGCAATTGCACTTTACCCACCTAGCCTTTGCACGTTACCCACCTAGCCTTTGCACTTTACCCACCTAGCCTTTGCACTTTACCCACCCAGCCTTTGCACTTTACCCACCCAGCCTTTGCACTTTATCCACCCAGCCTTTGCACTTTACCCACCCAGCCTTTGCACTTTACCCACCTAGCCTTTGCACTTTACTACCCACCTAGCCTTCTTCCCTTCTCACTTTAAATCATATTTTCCCTACTTCCCCTTTGCCTACTACTTAACTCCTCCAGAAATGACCTCTTAACACCTGTAGAAGTGACTCTCTCTTCAGCATTATTTCTTGTACATTTCATACGTATTGTATCATTATTTCTTGTACATTTCATACGTATTGTATCATTATTTCTTGTACATTTCATACGTATTGTATCATTATTTCTTGTACATTTCATACATATTGTATCATTATTTCTTGTACATTTGTACACATTGTATCATTATTTCTTGTACATTTCATACGTATTGTATCATTATTTCTTGTACATTTCATACGTATTGTATCATTATTTCTTGTACATTTCATACGTATTGTATCATTATTTCTTGTACATTTTGTACACATTGTATCATTATTTCTTGTACATTTCATACGTATTGTATCATTATTTCTTGTACATTTCATACATATTGTATCATTATTTCTTGTACATTTTGTACACATTGTATCATTATTTCTTGTACATTTCATACGTATTGTATCATTATTTCTTGTACATTTTGTACACATTGTATCATTATTTCTTGTACATTTCATACATATTTATCATTATTTCTTGTACATTTCATACGTATTGTATCATTATTTCTTGTACATTTTGTATACATTGTATCATTATTTCTTGTACATTTCATACGTATTGTATTTAGTTTTCATGCCCTGTTCTCTTCTCCCTTCATTTGTACCTGTTCTGGCACCCAAACAAGACACATTTTCTATACAAACTCTGGAATTGTTTTCCTTACAACATATGACCTATCTGCTAAATTACTAATGTACTAGTTCATGTCTCTATTCTACAAAGTATTTGCACCACTTCATGTCTCTGTTCTCAAAAGTGTCTGCACCCTCAATTGCTTATCTTATGTATCTGCATCCTGAGGGGTACTTTATCTGAATGCTTAATGCTTACTGTGTAAAGTGTAGCTTTAACAATGTACCAGTTCATGTCTGAATTTTGAACAGTTACTTAATCCACAAACTCAATGTCAACTGTGTAATGTGAAGCCTTACCAATTTACCTGTTTATGTCTCTATTTTTTTCTATATCCTCCATATCAATTGTATTTTGCTTAGCTTATGTATCTGTACCATGAATTGTAACTTTATCCAATATCTAATGTTTTTACTATGTAGTGTTGGAGCTTTTCTCCCCGGGCCTCCACTGAAAATGGACCCCCCCAGTCACCAAACTGAAATAAATAAATAAATAAATATGATAGCTGTCATTTGTATTGAACTGGATAACTATCATCTGGAATGAATAGGAAGTATTATTTTAACTGTATCTGTGCCTGCCATCTGTGATGTGAGTAATGCTGTTTTGTGGAATAAACAAGAAGATTGTCATCTCCCCTCAATGGGATGCAGCAATTTAAGGTTCCTGCTGTGTGGGGTGCCTGGCTTCTAGAGTATAGGTAAGTGAGATTTTTGCAATATGGTTGTAAGACACAAGGAGCTACTGCTGCGCAAATTCTGTTGATCTGGCTTGGCAAAGAAACTTATATATGCAAAGACTGTGGTCAAGGAAACATGAAGAAGGGAAAAATCAACCAGAACAAAGGACTCTTTGCTGATGCACACACACAAGCTGTACCAGCAGTAATTTTCAATGATAAACCGTCACTAGGATTTTAATCCTCAAAATCTTCTTTCTTGTACATCAGTAAAAAAGCCTTTCATGAATACATTGATGTTAATTTTGAAACTGGAAAAAGTTAAGAGAGTAATTTTTTCAGTGCTTTAGAAGTAGCAATAATAAGTATTTCAATTTTACAGTTTATGGTTTTAAATAGTAATCATTAATATTAGTTATAATAAAGTCAGTTAGGACTCCACCTTTTCTTTTCTTATAGAACACATTTTTACTTCATTTTCATAAAAGAAGTTTTTTAAAGAAGGACCATAGCAAATCTAGACAACTTCAAATCACATCTCCATTCGTACTTGTTCTCTAAGTGGAAGTGCAATTGCACTTTACCCACCTAGCCTTTGCACGTTACCCACCTAGCCTTTGCACGTTACCCACCTAGCCTTTGCACGTTACCCACCTAGCCTTTGCACTTTACCCACCTAGCCTTTGCACTTTACCCACCCAGCCTTTGCACTTTATCCACCCAGCCTTTGCACTTTACCCACCCAGCCTTTGCACTTTACCCACCTAGCCTTTGCACTTTACTACCCACCTAGCCTTCTTCCCTTCTCACTTTAAATCATATTTTCCCTACTTCCCCTTTGCCTACTACGTAACTCTTCCAGAAATGACCTCTTAACACCTGTAGAAGTGACTCTCTCTTCAGCATTATTTCTTGTACATTTCATACGTATTGTATCATTATTTCTTGTACATTTCATACATATTGTATCATTATTTCTTGTACATTTCATACATATTGTATCATTATTTCTTGTACATTTCATACATATTGTATCATTATTTCTTGTACATTTCGTATTGTATCATTATTTCTTGTACATTTCATACATATTGTATCATTATTTCTTGTACATTTGTACACATTGTATCATTATTTCTTGTACATTTCATACATATTGTATCATTATTTCTTGTACATTTTGTACACATTGTATCATTATTTCTTGTACATTTCATACATATTGTATCATTATTTCTTGTACATTTTGTACACATTGTATCATTATTTCTTGTACATTTCATACATATTGTATCATTATTTCTTGTACATTTCATACATATTGTATCATTATTTCTTGTACATTTTGTACACATTGTATCATTATTTCTTGTACATTTCATACGTATTGTATTTAGTTTTCATTCCCTGTTCTCCTCTCCCTTCATTTGTACCTGTTCTGGCACCCAAACAAGACACATTTTCTATACAAACTCTGGAATTGTTTTCCTTACAACATATGACCTATCTGCTAAATTACTAATGTACTAGTTCATGTCTCTATTCTACAAAGTATTTGCACCACTTCATGTCTCTGTTCTCAAAAGTGTCTGCACCCTCAATTGCTTATCTTATGTATCTGCATCCTGAGGGGTACTTTATCTGAATGCTTAATGCTTACTGTGTAAAGTGTAGCTTTAACAATGTACCAGTTCATGTCTGAATTTTGAACAGTTACTTAATCCACAAACTCAGTGTCAACTATGTAATGTGAAGCCTTACCGATTTACCTGTTTATGTCTCTATTTTTTTCTATATCCTCCATATCAATTGTATTTTGCTTAGCTTATGTATCTGTACCATGAATTGTAACTTTATCCAATATCTAATGTTTTTACTATGTAGTGTTGGAGCTTTTCTCCCCGGGCCTCCACTGAAAATGGACCCCCCCAGTCACCAAACTGAAATAAATAAATAAATAAATATGATAGCTGTCATTTGTATTGAACTGGATAACTATCATCTGGAATGAATAGGAAGTATTATTTTAACTGTATCTGTGCCTGCCATCTGTGATGTGAGTAATGCTGTTTTGTGGAATAAACAAGAAGATTGTCATCTCCCCTCAATGGGATGCAGCAATTTAAGGTTCCTGCTGTGTGGGGTGCCTGGCTTCTAGAGTATAGGTAAGTGAGATTTTTGCAATATGGTTGTAAGACACAAGGAGCTACTGCTGCGCAAATTCTGTCGATCTGGCTTGGCAAAGAAATATACTTTATCCTGCAGTATTAACCCAAATTATGACTTATCCATCGTATTATATAGAACTTCATCACACTAAATAGCCTATATGTAAGCAATCAGTCTTGCATTCTGAGTGACCTTATCACCGTGTTGGCCTGTCCACATAATGCCATTGCCTTCAGAAATATTCTGACTACCAAATAATTCCTTGTGAGATGTCATGAAATATGAAACGCTACTTTTCCACTATGAGAGTTATTGCTTCACTGCCACTGTCTCATTTTCATTTCAGATTGTGACTTAGCAATGCAAATTAAATTAACAAAAAATTAACATAATTAACAGTGCAAGTTTATTAATTACCACTGATGCAGCTACTGCTCTACAAAGATATAAAGGAACACAGTTATTTTATTCCATATGGAAGACAAAAAGCTTTTTGATGCTCACTGGGCACTTCTTTAAGTTAAGTATCAAAAAATATACCTAACACTTCTTACTCAGTCTAAGGTTTACTGTAGCAAAGAGTCAAAAACTTAATTGACTGTATACCAGTGAAGCCTTTCATAACATGAAGCATCTGTCTTAATATTACAGACTTGTTAGTCTCTGACACCACAGCCTTTATGTAGCATTTTATTTTATGTTGAACTATGAACAGTTAATGAAACAGCATTCAAAATACATTCTTACTGTATGTCTTGTAATGATGCCGGCATTATAGAAGCTGCCATTTGTGTGTATTTCATTCAGCATTAAAGTGTAAAAAAGGTAACTTTGCTTCACACAACCTTGATGCATTCCCCTTGTATCCTGTATAAATATGCCTCATTAGCATGCGTCAGTAATCAGTTATCCTAGCTGCCTGTCAGACAGAGACCACTTTTATAGGTAGAGTCAAGGAAAGAACATGACCGTTTGCTGTTAAACAGATTGTGTGAGTCACTTGAGGTATGGGGGAGGAGTTGCTAGGTTTTCTGTTATCTATCACATTCTCTCTTTTTATATAACCCTAGTGTTCTGCCCCCTCCCCAACATTTTTCTTTCTCATTTACTTTCTGTTTCTTAGAGCCCATGGGACATATTTTGTATCTTTGTATTACACAAATGATGTTACTACTTAGAATTTGCTTGTCTTATTCTTAATCACACCTTAACAGCTTTACTTAAAGTTTTGTTTTTCAAATAGCCGCCTATGGATGCAGAAAAAAGGAAAAACATTACTTAATGTAAGGAAATATGAGCCCTGTAAGTGCTTTTAAATGCACAGCTTACGTTATATTTTCTTGCAGTCTTATATTTTTCATTTCCTACTTCAGAGATTTATCACAGGGAGTATTACTGAGTATTACTGAGATGTACTACATAAAGTGATATGCACTATACTGTAACATTAGTGAGCATGAAAACTGATAGCAGTTATTTGAAAGGGTGTAAAAAGATTCCAAGGTGGTCATCCTATTCTTTTATTATGTAACCGTGTGCAAAATGCCCATTGTTGTCATATGATTAAGCAATTCACCATGGATTTTAAATGTAATTTCCTCCTAAATCATGTTTCATTTGTGCAATTTGTTTGAGAAGTAACAATAATAAAAGAAAATATCTGATTTAAAGGAAGCATGCAGCTTCACTTAAATAGACTGAATCCAGTAATTATTTTGTCTACATTTGCAAGCAAGAGTCAAAAAGGCTGCACTTCTCTTCATGTTTAATTCAGCAGGTGTAATAAAAATGGTTACTATTCAGTTCAGATATCATAGGCTACATTACCTATTGGATATTTTTTAATGGCATCCTGTCCCATTCAGTCCATCTGTTCACAGAGATCGAAATGAACTCTTATGAGAAATTCACTTGTTTCTTCCTTTCTGGTGTGGATCACTTCACAATGTAAGCAGAGGGCCACTTGTTTAATCGAGCGCAATAGTATAGCTGGAGTCAACTCATTTAGGTCGATTTTTGCTGTAGTTTCTCTTGGCATTATATTTACTTACACTGTTACACTGCAGCCTGTCAGTGTATTTCCACCCACTGTCAGTGCCAAAATAACATCTTGCTTGTTGGAAGAACATTTTATTAGCACTAGTAACATTTGTTTAAACTTGCAGTATGTTTCTTGATGGAAAGCATGACCTTGAATCAGTCTCATATAAATTCCCTTCTCAACATCATTATTTTCTTGTTATTCATAAAGGTAATACCTTTACCATTTAGTGTTAAATGACAATTTCATATATCCGCTATTCTAAATATTTTCTTGTATGGAGTCCTGTTATTTGTTAACATACCATAAAGGCAACACCCTTTAGAGAACATAAAAGTGCTCTCCATATAGATGGAATTTATTGGTTTGTTTGTTTGGTTAACTGTGGTTTGTTTTGATATCTTGTCACCAGTGCAGGAGTACTGTGAAGTCTTATGGATTATGCACTTGTAGTGAGCACTTGTTTATTCTAACACCCTTTACATGTGAGCTGTGTAATACATGTTTATTCTAACACCCTTTACATGTGAGCTGTGTAGCACATGTTTATTCTAACACCCTTTACATGTGAGCTGTGTAGTGCTGGTAGCACCTTGTTAAAGGAAGCTTTATATGCTCATCATATTGATCAGTACTGCAATAGCCTTATGGAACATATCCTGCCAAGGCTCTAACAGCCAGCCAGCGGCCAAAGCTTCATGGTACCATGCACGTGCCCAAACTGTCAGGCAGCTTGGGCTGAGCTGACTAAAAGATAGATTTGGGTGCCAAGCCCTTCAGAGCTTTAATTTACTGGGCAGTTAAGTTCCCTTTGGGGGGAAAGCCTTCCACATTAAAATATTGTTGTTTTATTGTACTTTCCTGTTTAGGATAGTTATTTTTAAGTTAGGCTTTTCTGTTTTAACAGGCTGTCATGAGACTTAACCGTGCTCTTTAATGGGAGCACACTTTTTTTCCTGTCAATTTAATAGCTGTTTAAAGTAACTGAAATCCTTTTTCTCCTGTGGAGAAGTTGTGTTTATTTTACTTTTTGTGGCTGGCAATGTTTTAAAGAATTTTTTTCTGTGTTCCGGCCACAAACTCCCCCTGAACATCAGATCACTACACCATGCTCAAAACTTCAAAAAGGAACTAAAAGAAACCCTACTAAACTCATGGACCAGCACATGCCAAAGACATAACTAATCTTTCTCTCTCTACTCCCCACTTCTCCTACCCCAGGCTTTTGCTTTACTGCCTACACCATATGACTACAGCCTTTTCCTTTTTTCAGCCTTCCCACAACCTACTGCCTTCCACTTCTCTCATAACCACCATAAACTGTTTTATTAATCTTTTTATCATCTGACTACTTCCTGATTTTTTTGCTGTTGTAAGGTCGCTGTAAAGACTACAGTATGCGTATCTGCAATATAGCTGACAACAACTGAAAAAATATTATCCTCTACTATTATTTTTAAGATTGTTAAATTATGATGGTTACTACCAAATTTTATCTCCCATCTGCTGATAGAGATGTTGCTATAGTGTAAGCTTTGACCTTACTTCAACTGCCTTTGTTAAACATACATTCTTTTGTCTGACATGTATATAGTGTTTTTTGTCATTAAGTAATGTCCTCTTCTTCTCATTATGTTTTGTACGAGGCTTTTCCTCCCAGGCCTCTGCTGAAAATGGGCTAAGGCTCAGGATAGCTGGTCAACAAATGTCAAATTAAAATAAATAAATAAATAAATAAATAAAAGGTGACTTTTAAAAACTAAATTTTCATGGGCTCTTGCTGCTTGTTTTATGCTGGAAAGATGAGCCATTTTTGGTTTGGCCATGGAATAAACTACCAGTCCCATGGTCCATCCTTCTTCCGGCCACAAAAAAAAAAAAAGTTAAGCAAACACCCTTTGCCAACATAGCAGGCTAGCAATTTTCCTCAGCTGCGGGTGGGCCATAGCTAATTCCTCAGACCACTCATCTTTTACCCCAGATCCCTCTGGTGTGGCACCTACAGGCACTATGGACTGGTGTTTGGCAAGGTCCCCTGTGACTGATGGAGTACCCTCAGGGGACAAAGGTGAACCAACTTTGTCAGTCCACTCAGTGGTACAGGGAATAGGGAAGGTTTCCGTGTTTAGTCAGAATGTTGTGCCCATCCCTGGGGAAGCTGCTGCTATAAATAACACTGCTGGTCCCATTTTTCCTGTCAAAAAGAAATAGAAAAATAAACATGTATCTACGTTTCCTGAAATTTCCTTAGATGGGAGTAGTTTACTGGGTCTGACTCAGGGTTTAATTCAGGCTAGTACTTCCTTCTTATAAGGTGATTTCTGGTAAAAGAAATAAGATTCAAGATTTTGAATTTGGACAGGAAGATGAAGGGACGGATACAGGGTTTTCTCCTCAGTTTTTTTTATTCAGACTCAGAGGAGAGCTCAGTTTCTGATTCTCCTTGTGGTGTTTCTCTTTCTCTGGAATTATTTCCAGAATGTGCCAGTGTTTTCAGTGGGAGAACAGTGAGTTTTTTCAATCCCTCAGAAAATACTATGGATTGTTAAAGAAAGATTTTCCAGAACTTACATCCATTCCTTCTGTTCTGTCTGCTTTAGAGAATGTTTGTGTTACTTCCTGCAATTTCCTGATAGTCAGCCTGCTGCCCCTAAAAAGGCAGATAGGATGTATAAAGTTCCTCAGTCTTTTAAGTTTTTATACATAATTCCCAAACCCAGTTAGGATTCTCAGAATTTCAACTGGCACCTGTTTGCCACTTTATTTACAAAAATAATGAAATAGTCAGGGATTATAATAAAGCCACAGCAGAAATATATACAAGAAGCAATACAGAGTGGAGCAGTCCTATGAAAAGAGAGGATCTGGCAAGGGCAGACAAGGTGGGTTGTCAGTGAGACAGGAATAATGGGAGAGTAAAAGGGGGGTGGTACAAGAGGGGAATACTGGAAAGTAGAGAGAATGAGTAAAAGTGAATGGAAGGAAGTGTAGAGGGATGAGGACATAAAAAGAGAAAAATGACTTGGGGAGAGAAAAGGGAAAGTTAAGGGGGTGTTAAACATTTACATTTGGAGGAAGAAATACATTGTGGGGAAAGGGATGCTTAAAAGACCTGAAGATCAAGGAGATTGTGAATGTCAGAGGGAAGAATTTGTCAAACAGCTGGGAAATGTCTACAAAACAACCTTTCAGTGGTCAAAAGTGGGAAAGAAAACGGAGTCTCTGTAAAATGATTGAGACAGGGAGGGAATGATCACCAGATTAGTGAGAACTGAACTATTTGTAAGGGACTGGCAGGCAAAAGGCTTAAGTTAAATAATTTTAAAAGGGTGGAGGTGAAGAGGAAGGTAGCACATTTAGTAAAAGGGTATTTTCAGGTGGAGGAAAGGCATACACAGTGATAGGTCCATTAGTTTAATAGGCTGAGGAACCTGCAAACTTTGATCTGTGCTTTTGAAAGATTGTGGTGTTATACAACTTACAGAGGGAAGTGAGTGTCATGCATATTTTAAATTAGATGTATGACATGGCAGAAACAAGTTTCATAAGGGCAGCAGGAAGGAAGTGGACAAGGAGGGGCACTCAGCTAGATGAGAATGGCAGGCAGCAATGGAAATGGAAGAGGGGACAGATTTCTTTTGGCCATCCCTGCTTCATCCTATTGCATTCCTACCCTACTGTCCCATGTCCATTGCTGGGTATACCAGCCTGTCACTCAACAACATCAGCCTTCCTCCAGTATTGGCTGGCATTCTGGAGTGTCTTGGCCATCTACCATCTACCAAGAGATTTTTTTTTTTTTTTTTTTTTTTATGACCTACCCCATTCCCCCCTCCATTTTGGTATCAGTGGTTATGCAGCAGCTCAGCCATGTCCCCACTCTTTCCCCTCTTTGGACCATACCTTCCTAGCCAAACAATGTCCCCAGTCTCCACCAAGGATCATTCTGGGAGACACCAATTTCACTGCCCTTCCCAATGGATGGTCACAGCCATCCATCCTTATTGCTCCATTAGATGCCTAACTAATCAAATCAGGGTTGACTGGGCCATAGTCAGGAATCTGATGTCATCAATTTTCATTCTATCCTCAACTGATGTGTTCGGATCTTATCCTTGGATCCACCTTGGCTGTTACTAAAGCTCATGGTAACCAAAAAAGCTCTTGTCTTGAGCTCCTCCCTTACTCACAACGCACCAACCCTAAGCTACCTCAGATCTCGTTTGCCACTTTTCATGAAAGACATGGTTAACCTAGCGCTTGAGTTTTCAAAGATAAGTGACAGTTTTTCTTCTTTAAAATCTCCTAACCTTACCCTCATAAGAGTACATAGTTCTCTGATTATCATAGTTGGTAATTTCCCCTTTCCCCTTTCTTTTCTGTCTCCAGTAAATATAATAATGATTCTGTCCTTCACCTTTCTACACCAACTGTAGTACATTTTTACTACAGTTGGTAAATTTTTTCCTGTCTTTGCTTTATATATATATATATATATGTATAGCTATATCTATCTATATATATATATATGTGTGTGTGTGTGTGTGTGTGTGTATATATATATATATATATATATATATATATATAAAAGATGCATGTATTACTTAACCTTTGACTTTATTTGTAGTTTCTACCATAATGGTGGAGAAAGGCCCCTCTGGATTTAAAAAATGTGTCAAGTGTGGGCACAAGCTACCACTATCAGATGCCCACACATTGTGTTTATTACCTAATACCAAAGCATTTACAGGAGGATTGCTCTATATGCCATGGTTTCAACCCTAGAGCTATAGTCAAAATAAAAAGAAGCTAATATTGAATGGTTTATTACCATCTTCCTTTGGAGAGGTGATATGTGGGGCTCAGTCCCCCAAAGGTAAAGCTAAAGAGATGAAGTTTGTGTCTCCGAAGCCTTCTACTTCATCCATCTTGGCTTCGGACCCATCTAAGGAACAACCTAAATTGGATTAGAGAAGATCCCAGAGTTCTTCACTCTTAGATCCGAGGAAGAAAAAAGCCAAGGGTCTGACTACCTCAGAGCCAATGAAAGAACAATCTGATCAGACTGCTACAAGTCCTATAATTCTCCCCAGGACTAGATACTCACCTTCCATTGACCCTATGCTTTCTAGGGTGCCTTCACCCTTTTTGGCATAGCACCTTTCCAGGTCTTTTTCTCTTGTATCGACTCATTCGTCCAGAAGTCTGATGAAAGAAATATGGAAAGAATGATGCAGAAGTTCATCTTGGCACAGATTCATATGGGCATCTTACTGGCTCTTATGCCCTCAGGTCAGGAGACTCGTCCATCAACTACACCCCCACTGCAACTTCCTCCTCTGATCCCTTCAATGGTTTCCGAGTCCCTGAATCTGAGCATCCCGGGTCCATCAGGCTCGGATCTGAAGAGAGCTTTATCTTCGGATCCAAAGCTTACTTCGAGTGCTCCAGTTAAGCTTTCTATGGATCCAGATGACTCTCGGAGATAAAGATTCCCTGTCAGATTTGAGCTGTTGGAGTTGACTCCAAGGTTGTCAGATCTGTCTCTGCCTCTTGGAGCCTTGGCACTAGATAGCTCAGCTCCAGCTTTCTCCTCGGGGAGATTGTCTTCAGAGCAGGGGAAGACAGCGGTCCAGAAGTTTGCCTTCTTGGCACTGGGGTCTTCTCTCTCCGGGGCAATTGGCCTTTGAGGTGGTGAAGAGAGTATTCTCTGCTCCATCAGGAAGACTGGATCTAACCCCCTTGGATCCCCAACTTCTACCCTGATGCCTCTCTGCTTAGAACCTCATCATTCTTTGCCACAGGGACAGCCAGTCAAGACCGCCAGGCTTCCCAGCAGGGTATTACAACTTCTTTCTTTAACTCCCTGGAAAACCCCACCAAGGAGGTCCCCAGGAAGAAGAAGAAGAAGTACTTAGATTCTCCTCAAGAGTCTGTCATGGAGGATATGGACTTTGATGATGATAAAGAGTCCCCACGATCACCTCCAGAAGATGTCTCATTTGGACTTGAGATCCTAAAACAGAGAGGTGGTTGGAATCCCAGCAACTCTTCATCTGAGGAGTTGGTATTCCTGAAGGCTTTGTGTACTGGCCTGTCTACCTCCTGGGTTACTCCACCTGCACATGAGCTCATTCAGTTGGTCTCTCAGCAGGTGTGGAAGGAACCTGACACAGCTGAACCCATACCCAGAAGACTGGACATGATTCTGGCACTACCTTCGGAGAAGAGTTTTGGGCTACAGGGGTATCTGTTGATGCCATGGTTGTGGCAGGGACCACCAAAAAGGAACTTGTCAAACAAATATCCACTGTCTATCCTCCTCACAGGGAGTCTAGGGTGATGGACAGGTTTGGGAAGCATGTCTGTGCTTCAGCCACCTTCGCCCTAATGTCACTGAATTATTTGACACATTTTACTAGGTTACAGAGGGATTAGATCAAGGAACTTTAAATGCCCTCTCAGGATCTGTTGCTGCAGCAGTCTAAGTGTCGTGACTTCTCAGTTGGCTACCCTGCAATCTATTTCAAATTCATCCATGAGGCTTATTTTGTATATAGCCAAAGAAACCTCAAGAGCAGTGGGTTCAGACATTTCCATCAGGAGACGTGCCTGGATGCACTTATGTGATTTTGCGTTGCCCTTCAAATCATCATTCGTAAATGCTCCTTTTGACAGCACTTCCTTGTTTGGCCCACCAGTGAAAGAAAATTTATCCAGGTATGAGAAGTTTGGAAAGACCCTGTCTGCAGTGGGCATACATTTTTCAACCCCTCAGAGATCATTTTCAAGGAATCAACAAGGTGGTCGAAAGATGTGATTCAGAAAATCCCAGGGTCCTTTCCAGGAGACACATGGAGAAACTTCCCCCAGGATCAGAGGGGGGAACTCCAGTGGTTGACACTGTCCCTGCGTCAAAGGGGGGGCCCACAAAACCAGGGGTCCAGAGATTCTTTCTTGAACAGACCCTACCAGCTCTCCTGAAAGGAGGCCTGATTGCCCACCTCTGGAGCCAATCAGGGGTCAATTATCCATGCACCAGACAGCCTGGCTAGACATAAAAGATACTTGGGTGCAGACAACTATTTCCAGAGGCTGTATAATACAATTTTCCCTTCTGCCTCCAATCTCAAGAAAAATCCCCAGTGTTCCACCCCGTTGGAGGGAAGAAACAGCAATTCAAGTACAAAAGCTGCTAGAAATAAGAGTCTTCCAAGAGGTCTCACCTGACCAGATATAATCTGGAACTTACTCAAGGTTCTTTTTAGTACCAAAGAAAACAGTGGCCTGGAGACCAGTTTTGGATCTCAGCAACATGAACAAGTCAGTTCAACATACCAAGTTTCAGATGATCACTGTTCAGTCCATTCTCCATTTTCTGGGCAAAGACTACTGGATGTGCTCAGTAGACCTTCAGGATGCGTCCTATCACATAAAGATGAACAGACAATCCAGAAGGTATTTACGCTTCTGGCTGGGAGCCAGTCACTACCAGTTCAGAGTTCTGTGCTTTGGTCTCACCACAGCCCCCAGGATGTTCACCAAATGCAGGGCAGTAGTTCATAGGTTCATAGGTTTATACTAGGCTATCTGCCCTAGGGCATTTATAAGCCTAGCCAGAATGTGTTTGGCTTTCGCCACCCATTTTAAATTTATTTTACTATGCCCTTTTTCGAGGTTAGTATACTGTGCCTCTGTCTAACAGTGACACAGAAGTGATACCCGGGGTAAACCTACGATCTCCCATCCACTCATCAAGATTCCTCTTGAAGAGAGTCAATGAGGGACTCTGCCTAACCTGGACTGGGATTTTATTCCAGAGTGAAGGGAGCCTCTGGGTTATGAATCTGTCCCTCCAGCATGTCCTATTTATTTCAGTGCTGAGGTTCAAGTCTCTTGAGCGTAGCTTCGATGGGATTTGGATTTTCTGAGGTGCAGCATGTCCATTAATTCCAGGTTGGACATGGCTTTATACGTCAGGCACAGATCGCCTCTGAACAGGCGGTATGCCACTGAGTAGAGCTGGAGTTTCTTTAACCGGGCAGCATATGGCATCTGTTTGAGCCCTTTGACCCTCTTGGTGAGGTACTTTTGGGGTCTTTCCAGTTGCTGCAGGTGTCTGGCAAGGTACATCCCAAAAGGGGCATTGTACTCAATTATGGGCCTGATGAGGGATGAGTAAAGAGGCACGATGACCTCTCCTGATCTAGATGTGAATCTCTTCATGATTAGGTGGGCTATATAAAATGTTTTTCTAACCACTTTGGCCACGTTGTTGTCAAATGAGAGATTGCTATCAACTTGGGTCCCCAGGTCCCTAATTACTTCTTCTGTACTTAATGGATTACCACCTATGTGGTAATTTGTGGGCACTTTATTTTTGCCAAAGGGGATGACTATACACTTTTGGCATTTAGCTTGAGGCCATGGCTCTGGCACCAGTTGTCTGTTTCTATGAGGCCCTTTTGGAGGATGCTTGTGTCGGCTGGAGAGTCGATTATGGCGCCCAGTTTGCAGTCATCTGCAACTTAGTCAGCCACAGTCCTTCCGTGTTGGCCTGTACCTCCGAGAAATATATACCGAACAAGAGAGGTCCCAGGACTGAGCCTTGTGGGACACCACTTGTAACTGGTTTGGAGTCTGACATGGCTCCAGCAATTCTAACCATGTGGGTTCTGTCCTTGAGCCAGTTTGCAATCCATCTAGTGACATAGGGGTTTATATTTAAGCTGGTGAGCTTATCTATAATGCCCGAGTGGGGTATTGTATCGAAGGCTTTTTGCGAGGTCCAGGTAGGCTGTGTGGACCACCTTCCCCTCATCAATGGCCTTGGTGACTGTTTCAAAGAAATCAACCAGGTTTAAGAGGCAGGATCTGCCCTTAACAAAGCCGAACTGGGTAAGATCCAGTGTCTGTAGGTCCCCAATATCTTTATTTATGAGGTCCATGATGATCCTTTCCATAGCTTTGCAGACCAAGCTAGTCAGGCTTATGGGGCGATAGTTTCCAGGATCCGTTGAGGCACCACCTTTATGGAGAGGGACCACTGTTGCTGTACGCCACTCTTTGGGCACATATCCTGTAGTTAGGCTGAGATTGAACAGTAGTTTTATGTTTGGGTTTAGCTCTTCTTGGAGTTCATGTAGGACGCAGCCCGGGACACCGTCTGGTCCCGTTGATGCTGTGTTTTTTGCTTTGGAGAGGGCGGCTCTTACCTGAGCATCTGAGATGTCAGGGGGGCAGCACTCTGCTGGGATAGATATTTGCCCTTTTGGTAGGGAGGGGGGGGAGAAGTTTGCGCTGAACCTGTCAGCTAGGATGTTGGCAATGTCTGTGGGTTCAGTGTATTTTTTGTCATTTTGGACTAATTCTGAGCATATCTGGGAATTACCACCCAGGTTCCTAACATAACTAAAGAAAACCTTGTGATTATCCTTAGTGTCCTGTGCAATTTGTCTGGCCTTAGACAATTTTATGAGTGCCCGTAGTTTTTTGCTAATACTGATCAGTGATGCCTTCCCTTTTTGGGATTTTGCTCTATCATTTAGTAGCTTCCTCCTTCTATTGTATAGTTTGTTTATGGCTGGGGTCCACCAGACAGGACGTCTGCCTTTGGAGGATTGGGTCTTGGTTTTATTTGGGATCGCATGATCCATGCATTCCTGAAGGTGTTCATAGAATGCGTTTATAAAGGATTCTGCGGTCTGGGACGTATTTTCCACAGGCCCGGGGGCTTTGAAGGATTCCACCTCGGTTTTGAGGAGTGTGAAATTTGCTTTAGAGAAGTTTTTCACTGTGGTTTTCTGGGCAGGGGGTGGAGTCGGGATGTGAATATCCAGTGAGATTAGTTTATGGTCTGATCTTACCAGTGAGGGATACACTTCTGGTCTGGAGCATAGAGTCCCCATGTTGGTGATTATCAGGCCCAGTATGTTTTCCCCTCTTGTGGGAGTGGTAACAAGTTGTTCCATAGCATTTGAGTTTATAAATTCTAGGAACCTTTGGGCTAGGGTGTTGGAGCTAGAGTAATGCTCCCAGTCTATGTTTGGGTAGTTGAAGTCGCCCAATATAATGGTGTTTGGAGAGACCTTCATATTTTCCAGTGCTCTCAGGAAGGCAGTGGGGTTCCTGGGTTTGGGAGGGTGGTCTGTAGCAGGCTATAAACTGGAAGGCAGTTTTACCCATTGTTAGTTGCACATGGATAGTCTCTGATGCTTCGTGCTTTGCCACCAACCTGGAGGTGTGGGTATCTTTGATGAATATCGATACTCCCCCTCCTTTGGTGGTTCGGTCCAAGTTTTGGGGCCTAAAAGCATGGTATGAGGTATAACCTGGTAGTGCTGGGGTGCTCTCGGAGCCCTGAACCAGGTTTCTGTTACTGCACAGATATCGATGTTCTCCATGCTAAGGAGAGTTTTGAGTCGTGCATCTTGAGGTTTAGACTTCTGGCGTTGAGTAGCATTACTCTTAGTTTCTTATCCCTTGTGATACCTATGGAGGTGGGTTTGTCTTTTGAGCCTTGCCTACAAAAGGCACTATGGGGTAGCAAGAGCCTTTGCCAATATCCGAAAGCCCAGGGGTGACAGGTGCAAGCCGTCCCTAGCGAAGCATCATGGCTTGTCGAGCATATCATCCCAAGCTGACAGGCATTGGATCCCCTTTGAATGACACCAGTACTTAAGCCAATTGTTGAAATTGATCATCTTGTCTTCATATTGTGGCATCATTCTTGGTGAGGGTAAGATGCTACTCAAGGTCAGGGTCATACCGGCCTGGGCTACATGCTCAGAGAGCTCCTCTATGTCTCTTTTCATGTAGTCCAGGGAGTAATGCGTCTCAGGTCATTCACACCAGCATGGACAATGACTGAGTCATATTTGTACTTGCCTTAGAGTGACCTGAGTGCTTGTGTTATGTGGTGGATCCTAGCGCCGACAGGCATCTCACCGTGACCCTCTCCTTGTTCAGCCTGGTGAGCAGGACGTCAGTGTGCCTGACAATAGAGTCACCTATTACAAGTGTATCAGGTGTGTTGTTTAGTCTTAAGGGCTGTGACTGTTCGGCACACTGGCTTTGTGAGATATGTGTTGCACGTGTTTTATTTTGGGGTAGCGGTTGCTTGGGTGTCTGCTTTGGAGGTCTCTGCTGCTTAGGCAGATCTTTATTTAGAGCCTCCGAGTATGTTTTTTGTGTGATTATGTGTTTGGTTTGCTGTCGTGGTAGGTCTATGTGAGACTGGAATTGTAGTGAGTGTGGTTTCCTTCTCCTCCTGACTGGTTATGCCATTACTGAGTTGAGAGAGCTTAGCCTCCAGTTTGGCTATATGGTTGCATCTCTCACATGTGTTGGAATTTGTTGGGAGGAGGAGAGGGTTGTCTGTGTACATGAGGCAGTTGTAACATTGCCTCAAGATTCCCAGATTCACCAGCTGGACCGGAGAGGAGATTGACAACTGACCTTTGGACATGCTAGAATAATATTGGGAATTCCTTAATAATTGAAAACAAGGGCCAGTGGGGAGTGAGGGTGTAGTGCTTTTAATTTTTAGTGCTGACTTATATAATTGCTTTAGTGAGCAAGTGCCAGGTAACTTAAGTGCAATGTGTTACAGGTAACTTAAATGCAAAAACGACAAACAGTAACTTTCTTTCAAGTGAAACAAGGAAATAAGTACAGTAAGCAATGCAGATATCACTAGTGATCCACAGAAGCTGAGAAGCTGCAGATTAGGTGGAATTAGCGTTCCAGGAAATAACAAGCAAACAAACAACAAGCATATAAACAAAGCTAGATTCAGCAGGCCTGGTTCTAGTCTATGCTACAGCAAACAAGGTGTACCAATTTCAGTAAGATACAGTTCAAATATTCAGGCACTATAAACCTTTAACCAGAAATTCCCAGCTCAGAAGGGCAGAGTCCAGCCTCTTCTCCCACAAGAGTGCAGACCACGAACCTTCTTAATGTAAAATAACTGGCCTGAAGCCCAAGTGCTTAAACCAGAACTAATACACTTTAAGAATAACAGACACTGGGCTCTCAATCAGCAGTTCCCAACTTTGAAGGATGAAAGCTACCTGTCCTGCCACCACAGTGCATGCCACAAACCTTCCTAATGTAAAACAACTGGTCTGAAGCCCAAGTGCTTAATCCAAAAGACTTAGAATGATAACTACACTTTAATCAAGTTACTACCAAGCAGTAATAAATACAATTGAATACTTTAGAGAATGCCTGGATTAGTGCTCAAGTTACACAAACAAAGCTAGATCCAGCAGGCCCGAATCCAGTCTATGCCACAGCAAACAAGGCGCACCAACTTCAGTAAGAAGCAGTTCAGATATGCATGCACTATAAGCCTTTAACCAGAAATTCCCAGCTCAGAAGGGCAGAGCCCAGCCTCTCCTCCCACAAGAGTGCAGACCACGAACCCTCTTAATGTAAAATAACTGGCCTGAAAGCCCAAGTGCTTAAACCAGAATTAATACACTTTTAGAATAACAGACACTGAGCTCTCAATCAGCAGTTCCCAACCTAGAAGGATGTAAGCTACCTGTTCTGCCACTACAGTGCAGACCACAAACCCTCTCAGTGCAAAACAACTGGTCCGAAGCCCAAGTGTTTAAACCAAAAGGCTTAAAATGAGTTACACCAAGCAGTAATAAATACAATTGAGTACTTTTAAGATGATGCAAAAGTAAAATAAAGTAGGTAGAAACACAAGTACAGTAAAAGCAGATGAAAAAAAAATTTTTTTTTTTCTGAACAAGTGCTGAGATCAAAGAAACAGATTTGAGTGCTGAAACTAGAAAACTGGCTAGTTATAAGAAAAAAAAACTAAGCTAGAGGGCTTCCCTCCAACACAGAAGGGCTTGGGGGCTCAGAAGCCTACAAATAGTCTATACCACTTAACAGGAAAGGCAGGAAACAAGCTTAAATTTTTTTTTCTGTTTCCCAGATGCTCTCTTTGTACACAGTAGGAGTGCCTGAAATCAGAATATGATCTCACTGCACTCATTTAAGTGAGCAAATGAGATGGGCCCAGAAAGAGTATCCAAACACAAATTTACAAGAGGGGTGGGCAGTTTCAAGGCCACTAAGATTAACACCAAAACAAAAACAGGGACGGTGGGTGGGACTAACTGAAGAGCAGAGTCAAAACTTCCAGTTCAGTTAATATTCCTGCAACACAGTTAAAATCAATTTAAATACTGTATTTTTTTGAAAAAAAAGTGCAGATAAAGGTACTTAAATTCTCTTATACGTCCAGTTGAATACAGCAAGTTCTTAGCCGGCCAAAGCTGAGGTTTTAAGCAGAAAATATTTCACACTATACCACTTAAATAGGCAAGGACAGGAAATCAAAGAATGTGGCTACCCCACACCTCTAATTACTAGCAAATAACAAAATTCAGCAAACACTGACTAACTTCCAGTTCAGTTAATATTCCTGCAACACAGTTAAAATCAATTTAAATACTGTATTTTTGAAAAAAAAAAGTGCAGATAAAGGTACTTAAATTCTCTTATACGTCCAGTTGAATACAGCTAGTTCTTAGCCGGCCAAAGCTGAGGTTTTTAAGCAGAAAATATTTCACACTGTACCACTTAAATAGGCAAGGACAGGAAATCAAAGAATGTGGCTACCCCACACCTGTAATTACTAGCAAATAACAAAATTCAGCAAACACTGACTAACTTCCAGTTCAGTTAATATTCCTGCAACACAGTTAAAATCAATTTAAATACTGTATTTTTTGAAAAAAAAAAGTGCAGATAAAGGTACTTAAATTCTCTTATACGTCCAGTTGAATACAGCTAGTTCTTAGCCGCCAAAGCTGGGGTTTTTAAGCAGAAAATATTTCACACTGTACCACTTAAATAGGCAAGGACAGGAAATCAAAGAATGTGGCTACCCCACACCTGTAATTACTAGCAAATAACAAAATTCAGCAAACACTGACTAACTTCCAGTTCAGTTAATATTCCTGCAACACAGTTAAAATCAATTTAAATACTGTATTTTTTGAAAAAAAAGTGCAGATAAAGGTACTTAAATTCTCTTATACGTCCAGTTGAATACAGCTAGTTCTTAGCCGGCCAAAGCTGAGGTTTTTAAGCAGAAAAATATTTCACACTGTACCACTTAAATAGGCAAGGACAGGAAATCAAAGAATGTGGCTACCCCGGGCTACATGCTCAGAGAGTCTCTTTTCATGTAGGAGTGACCTCAGTGCTTGTATTATGTGGTGGATCCTAGCGCCGACATGCATCTCACCGTGACCCTCTCCTTGTTCAGCCTGGTGAGCGGGACGTCAGTGTGCCTGATGATAGAGTCACCTATTACAAGTGTATCAGGTGTGTTGTTTAGTCTTAAGGGCTGTGACTGTTCGGCACACTGGCTTTGTGAGATATGTGTTGCACGTGTTTTGTTTTGGGGTAGCGGTTGCTTGGGTGTCTGCTTTGGAGGTCTCTGCTGCTTAGGCAGATCTTTATTTAGAGCCTCAGTATGTTTTGTGTGATTATGTGTTTGGTTTGCTGTCGTGGTAGGTCTATGTGAGACTGGAATTGTAGTGAGTGTGGTTTCCTTCTCCTCCTGACTGGTTATGCCAGTACTGAGTTGAGAGAGCTTAGCCTCCAGTATGGCTATATGGTTGCATCTCTCAAATGTGTTGGAATTTGTTGGGAGGAGGAGAGGGTTGTCTGTGTACATGAGGCAGTTGTAACATTGCCTCAAGATTCCCAGATTCACCAGCTGGACCGGAGAGGAGATTGACAACTGACCTTTGGACATGCTAGAATAATATTGGGAATTCCTTAATAATTGAAAACAAGGGCCAGTGGGGAGTGAGGGTGTAGTGCTTTTAATTTTAGTGCTGACTTATATAATTGCTTTAGTGAGCAAGTGCCAGGTAACTTAAGTGCAATGTGTTACAGGTAACTTAAATGCAAAACGACAAACAGTAACTTTCTTTCAAGTGAAACAAGGAAATAAGTACAGTAAGCAATGCAGATATCACTAGTGATCCACAGAAGCTGAGAAGCCATGGATTAGGTAGAATTGCGTTCCAGGAAATAACAAGCAAACAAACAACAAGCATATAAACAAAGCTAGATTCAGCAGGCCAGGATCTAGTCTATGCTACAGCAAACAAGGTGTACCAATTTCAGTAAGATACAGTTCAAATATTCAGGCACTATAAACCTTTAACCAGAAATTCCCAGCTCAGAAGGGCAGAGTCCAGCCTCTTCTCCCACAAGAGTGCAGACCACAAACCTTCTTAATGTAAAATAACTGGCCTGAAGCCCAAGTGCTTAAACCAGAACTAATACACTTTAAGAATAACAGATACTGGGCTCTCAATCAGCAGTTCCCAACTTAGAAGGATGAAAGCTACCTGTCCTGCCACCACAGTGCATGCTGCAAACCTTCCTAATGTAAAACAACTGGTCTGAAGCCCAAGTGCTTAATCCAAAATACTTAGAATGATAGCTACACTTTAATCAAGTTACTACCAAGCAGTAATAAATACAATTGAATACTTTAGAGAATGCCTGGATTAGTGCTCAAGTTACACAAACAAAGCTAGATCCAGCAGGCCCGAATCCAGTCTATGCCACAGCAAACAAGGCGCACCAACTTCAGTAAGAAGCAGTTCAGATATGCATGCACTATAAGCCTTTAACCAGAAATTCCCAGCTCAGAAGGGCAGAGTCCAGCCTCTCCTCCCACAAGAGTGCAGACCACGAACCCTCTTAATGTAAAATAATTGGCCTGAAAGCCCAAGTGCTTAAACCAGAATCAATACACTTTTAGAATAACAGCACTGAGCCCTCAATCAGCAGTTCCCAACCTAGAAGGATGTAAGCTACCTGTTCTGCCACTACAGTGCAGACCACAAACCCTCTCAGTGCAAAACAACTGGTCCGAAGCCCAAGTGTTTAAACCAAAAGGCTTAGAATGAGTTACACCAAGCAGTAATAAATACAATTGAGTACTTTTAAGATGATGTAAAAGTAAAATAAAGTAGGTAGAAACACAAGTACAGTAAAAGCAGATGAAAAATTTTTTTTTTTTCTGAACAAGTGCTGAGATCAAAGAAACAGATTTGAGTGCTGAAACTAGAAAACTGGCTAGTTATAAGAAAAAAAAACTAAGCTAGAAGGCTTCCCTCCAACACATAAGGGCTTGGGGGCTCAGAAGCCTACAAATAGTCTATACCACTTAACAGGAAAGGCAGGAAATAAGCTTAAATTTTTTTTTTCTGTTTCCCAGATGCTCTCTTTGTACACAGTAGGAGTGCCTGAAATCACAATATGATCTCACTGCACTCAGTTAAGTGAGCAAATGCGATGGGCCCAGAAGGAGTATCCAAACACAAATTTACAAGAGGGGCGAGCAGTTGCAAGGCCACTAAGATTAACACCAAAACAAAATCAGGGACGGTGGGTGGGACTAACTGAAGAGCAGTCAAAACTTCCAGTTCAGTTAATATTCCTGCAACACAGTTAAAATCAATTTAAATGCTGTATTTTTTTGAAAAGAAGTGCAGATAAAGGTACTTAAATTCTCTTATACGTCCAGTTGAATACAGCAAGTTCTTAGCCGGCCAAAGCTGAGGTTTTTAAGCAGAAAATATTTCACACTGTACCACTTAAATAGGCAAGGACAGGAAATCAAAGAATGTGGCTACCCCCACACCTGTAATTACTAGCAAATAACAAAATTCAGCAAACACTGACTAACTTCCAGTTCAGTTAATATTCCTGCAACACAGTTAAAATCAATTTAAATACTGTATTTTTTGAAAAAAGTGCAGATAAAGGTACTTAAATTCTCTTATACGTCCAGTTGAATACAGCAAGTTCTTAGCCGGCCAAAGCTGAGGTTTATAAGCAGAAAATATTTCACACTGTACCACTTAAATAGGCAAGGACAGGAAATCAAAGAATGTGGCTACCCCACACCTGTAATTACTAGCAAATAACAAAATTCAGCAAACACTGACTAACTTCCAGTTCAGTTAATATTCCTGCAACACAGTTAAAATCAATTTAAATACTGTATGTTTTGAAAAAAAAAGTGCAGATAAAGGTACTTAAATTCTCGTCCAGTTGAATACAGCAAGTTCTTAGCCGGCCAAAGCTGATGTTTTTAAGCAGAAAATATTTCACACTGTACCACTTAAATAGGCAAGGACAGGAAATCAAAGAATGTGGCTACCCCCACACCTGTAATTACTAGCAAATAACAAAATTCAGCAAACACTGACTAACTTCCAGTTCAGTTAATATTCCTGCAACACAGTTAAAATCAATTTAAATACTGTATTTTTGGAAAAAAGTGCAGATAAAGGTACTGAAATTCTCTTATCGTCCAGTTGAATACAACAAGTTCTTAGCCGGCCAAAGCTGAGGTTTTAAGCAGAAAATATTTCACACTGTACCACTTAAATAGGCAAGGACAGGAAATCAAAGAATGTGGCTACCCCCACACCTGTAATTACTAGCAAATAACAAAATTCAGCAAACACTGACTAACTTCCAGTTCAGTTAATATTCCTGCAACACAATTAAAATCAATTTAAATACTGTATTTTTGAAAAAAAAGTGCAGATAAAGGTACTTAAATTCTCTTATATGTCCAGTTGAATACAGCAAGTTCTTAGCCGGCCAAAGCTGAGGTTTTTAAGCAGCTCACTTGAGACTGCAGGGATTCCGGGTGTTTCCATATCTAGACGACTGGCTCATTACTGCCCTGACCAGACATCAGTTGATAAGGAGCAAGAAATTAGGTTCTCCAGACTTGTTCTCTTCTGGGAATAACCATAAACTACCACAAATCTCAACTGAAACCAACTGAAAATTTGGAATTCATAGGAGCAATTTTCAACACAATGTCATCACAGCTTCACTTCCACCGTCAAGAGTACTAACTATAAGATCACAGGTCAGAGAAAAATCTGCAGTTCCAAGATATCACCCACATGATCCTTCAAGCTCTAGGATCAATGTCAGTGGCAGTAACCCTAGTACCTTTAGCCAGGTTTTATATGAGGATTCTACAGTGGATGCTAGTGACTCAATGATTAATACTGTACCAATCCATGTCAACCCAAATACTGATCTCTCAGACTTGCAAAAGAGATCTCAGGTGGGGGATTCAATCACTCAGGTAATACAAGGCCATCTGTTCATTACCCCTCAGCCCAAGGCCATAGTGACCACAGACGCTTCCCATTTGGGATGTTGGGGCATTTTCTGGGGAAAACAGTCCAAGGTACTTGGTCCCCTAAAGAGACCAACTTGCATATCAGTAGCCTAGAGATGAGAACAGTGCTTTTAACATTGCAGGTCTTCCAAGATGCTCTCCCTTTGGGGACGATTGCTTTTCAGACGGGCAATATGTCAGTAGTTTGGTATATCAACAAACAAGGAGGGACCAGATCATAACCCTTGTGTTGAGAAGCATTCATACTGTGACAAAGGGCGATCTCATCCAACTGCTTACTCATAGCAACGCACATTCCAGGGAAGTCCAACGTGATAGCAGACAAACTGAGCAGGTCCATTCTTCTACCTCTCGAGTGGTCTCATAACAAGAATGTGATGGAAATGATTATTCATCGATGGGACCAGCCTTGCTGTGATCATTTTGCTTTTCCCCTAAACAACAAATGCAGCAGCTACTTTGCCCTAATCCTCCCACAGGGGGAATCACTAAGGGATGCTGTACTTCACAATCGTCCCCCCCCCCAGTCTACTTTATGCCTACCCACCTATCCCATTAATTCCAAACTTTCTACAGAAAGCTGTCAGTTTGAAGAGCAAAGCCATCCTAATTGCACCATACTGACCTCAACAGATTTGGTTTCCCTTCGATTGGTCTCACTTGATTCACCAACCTTGGATTCTGGATCCAATTTCAGACCTCCTGTCTCACCCTGTGGGCATAATCCATCCCAACATCTCAAATCTCAGGCTGATGGCCGTTTTCTCCAGTTCCATTAATAGCCAAACAACTGATGCTCTCTTCCCCTGTCCTACATATTGTTTTATCTTCCCATAAACCTTCAACATGAAAACTTTATACAAGTAAATGGAAAAGACTCTTTTACTAGGTACAGCAAATTCATGCTGAGACATTTTCAGCTCTGATACATAACATACTCGAGTTTTTAGCTTTACATTTTAAAGAAGGGGCTAGTTCCTCAACCATTAAAGTTTATTTAGCAGCACTATCAAATTTTCACATTGGATTTGAAAGTTCTTCAGTGGTCTCTCACAAATAGTGCAGAGCTTTCTTGCGAAGCACTCTACTTTTAAAACCTACGTTTAAGGACCCTGCTCCCCATGGGATCTCAATCTGGTACTGCAGGCCCTAATACATTCTCCCTTTGAACCAGCAGCTAAATGTGACCCTAAGTATCTTATTGATTCTAGATGAATTTCAGAGATTCAAGTCTTGTCTTCAGAACCTCCGTACTTGATCTTACACAAGGATAAAGTGACACTATGAACAAATGCCTGCTTCCTTCACAAGGTGGTGTCAGAGTCTAATATCAACCAATACATTAATTTGCCAGTATTCTTTCCTATTTGCAAACAAGGGTGAATACATGTTACATGTATTGGCTGTTCACAGACAATTACCTTTTACCTGCATAGAACAAAAAAAAAATCAGAAAAAAAAACAGACCATTTGTTTGTTTCCTGTGCAGAAGTGAAATGGGTAAATCAGTTGCAAAAGTAACTTTAGCCAGATGGCTAACAGATTATATTTCATTTGTCTATAACAAATTGGGTATTACCTTAACAAAACTGATACAAGTTCTTTCAACTAAGTCCATGGCAACTTCTTCAGTTTTTCTTTCCAGAGCGTCCATGGGCAACATATGTGCAGCAGCAACTTGGGCTACTCCCATACTTTTATTACTCATTACAAATTGGATCTGGTCTCCAGAAAGAGAGCATAATTTGGTTCAAATGTACTCAGAAATATCCTTCCTTAGAATCCACCTGGGATTATAGGTAGCTGGGGACTCTCTCCCATCAGTTGAGGATAGAATGAAAATTGACAATATCAGATAAAGAAGCTATGCACTTACCATAACGTTCCATCTGTGTTGTCCATTTTCATTTTTCCCCAACTTCCCACCTACCCACCCCCCATCCTTTCTGTTCCCAAACTTCTAGATGAATGAGCTGTTGGAGGGACATCATTGTCCTTTATACTGATCTCCAGATATAGCTTTTTGTGTGTTAAACACTCCTGTTCTGGTAAAATCAGCAAACAAGCTCTGAGGTAGTTTAGGGTTGGTGCATTATGGGTAAGGGAGGAGCTTGAGAGCTTTATGGTTATCACAAGCTTTAGTAATGGCCGAGTCAGATCCCAGGATCAGATCTGAACCCATCAGTTGAGGAAGAATTAAAATGGACAACGCAGATGGAACATTATGGTAAGTACATCATTTCTTTTTTATCCATGTATATCACTGGAGTGGCTGTCAGTAGTTGAGAGATTTTGCAGGAAGAGCACAAGAGAGATAAGAGATGATATATATGCTACAGAGAATGAAGCAATCAGACAGACAAAAGATTGTGAGTGGCAGAAATAGAGATGGAAGTGTTACTGATAACAGGAGTAGTGGCCTGGGACAGGAACCAAAGGATAGAGGAGTCACTTGCATGAAAAAGAAGGTTTTGGTGATGAGATTATTTTACAAGGAGACAGAGTTTAAGCAAGAAAGAAAGGAGAGACCAAATTTCAGTGAAACCAGTCTTAGAGCTGTAAAATGTGGGAGGAAGTGTCAGAGTAATGACCAATGGCGGTGGGTGGGCACATGCTGTGGTGTACAAAGGCACTAGGGGTCTGTCAAAAGAGATATCTGATGTAGTAGCAGCAAGCAGGGCTAGGGAGGTGGCAGAGAGATGCCAGTACATGAGTTGGAGATAGCATTGTCAGAAGGGATATCTGCATTAGCAGCCAGCACAGAGAGGATAGGATTAGTGAGTATAATGATCGGTTTTATTGTGACAAAGAAGAAGGACTTAGGAGTGGGTGGAGGATGTGGGGAGAGCAGGCAGGGAGACCAGCTGTATACAAAAGACTCCATCTTAACACTGAATGGACAGTAGTACTTGGTACTTAGTTGGAAAGCTACAAATCAGTGATCATACATTTAAAATAAGGTGGAAGGCGGAGGGACAGTGATAGAAGCTAAAGAGGACATAGAAGTTAAAAAAATACAGAGCAAAGAAAATAAAAACAGGGGTCACTCAGAGTGTAGCTGAGTCATTTTATGATGCTCGTCATTTGATTACTGCTGTAGTGACCTTAGCTGTATGGGTTATATCCTGCTAAGGATATAACAGCGTACTGCTGTAGTGACCTTAGCTGTGTGGGTTATATCCTGCTGAGGATGTAACAGCTTACTGCTGTAGTGACCTTAGCTGTATGGATTATATCCTGCTAAGGATATAACAGCTTACTGCTGTAGTGACCTTAGCTGTGTGGGTTATATCCTGCTAAGGATGTAATAGCTTACTGCTGTAGTGACCTTAGCTGTATGGGTTATATCCTGCTAAGGATATAACAGCTTACTGCTGTAGTGACCTTAGCTGTGTGTGTTATATCCTACTAAGGATATAACAGCTTACTGCTGTAGTGATCTTAGCTGAATGGGTTATATCCTGCTAAGGATATAACAGCTGGTCAGCTTCTAAAGCTTTTAGGGCACCTTCTGTGCACCAAAACCATTTACACAGCCCAAGCTAAGCTGAAGAAAAGGAGTGGTTTGGGTGAAAATCCTTTCAGAGCTTTTCTCCTACAAAAGTTGCTTCTCTTGCAGGATTTGAGGATTGGCAGTCAGATAACGATTTCCATTAATGGGCAGATATGTTTCATTCAGGAAGGAAACTAAATTGTAAAAAGGGTTATTACTTTTAGGAGGTGTGTAGTTGTTTATTGGCTGGGAGAACAAGCATGTGATTGTTGTGTGAGTTTAAAATGGTGCATGATTATTAGTATTAACAGATTCTGAAGAAGTATCTGTTATAGTCTGACTAAAGTGTTTAATCTCTTTTTGTTATAATAAAAAAAAAGTTTTTTTTCTAATTACAAAAGTGGTTCTGGTTTGCATCGTTTCACCTTTTAAGCTTTTTTTGTGAGTTTTTCCTGGGGTTCCTGGTTTGTGTGATGTCTTCTGGGGAGTTGGAAGGTCCTATTGGTAACCAGTCGGGTGATCCAAATGAAGCTTTAACAGCCAAATGTGGTTTACTCACTCAGCTCATTCAAGAACTCTCCCAGTAAATCAATAATAGTGGTAAGGTGAATAGTGCACCTACTGACCTGCCTTCTGCTTCTGCATCTGTCTTTATTCCTTTGGGGCAATGTACACCTTTTTTTATAAATTCCAGGCCCCCAAGTCAGAGGGTTAATGGTCAAGCTATTAACAATATGGACAATCCTGACTCCTTTGAGCAATTTCATTTTAAAGGATGGCTTAACCAAACGGTTGGATGTGGTCACAATGAGGCTCAAACATATGGAACAGTCAGACAGTCTATTCACTAACTAGAAAACATTCTTTTGAAGTGCTGTAAACTTCAAATTGAAAACGGCTA
Source organism: Protopterus annectens (assembly GCF_019279795.1). NCBI lineage: Eukaryota > Metazoa > Chordata > Ceratodontiformes > Protopteridae > Protopterus > Protopterus annectens. The sequence continues at coordinate 32,202,461 of NC_056750.1, forward strand.
TTTTTTAGAATAACCAAAAAAAAAAAAACAAACAAAATAGGTCAAGTACCTTAAATGACCAAGAAACCAAAAACAGTAAACAAAAGGTACCAGTTGGAGGTGTCTGAATAACGAAAGTAGTACAACCTCTGCGAGTACGGCAGCTGCAAGGTCCAAAGAGAAACAGCAATCCAAACAAAAAACAATGCGTGCAGTGTCCGCAAGGAAAGCATCCAATTAGAGGTTCACCTGATAGTGTGGTTTGGATAGTGTTGGTGCTCGTGGCTTGCAAATGTTTGAAATGATTAAAAAAAAGCAGATAAATTTCTGTTTCCAAACCACCCAGACTCATCACTACATATGGACGCAATACTAACATATTAATCAATACTGTTCAGCAAAACTGGAATATATTAACATGTGACCCGAAACTCAATGAAATACTTGGTGACAGATGCCTGTTTTCTTTCTGCAAAAGCAGAAATTTATCTGCTTTTTTTAATCATTTCAAACATTTGCAAGCCACGAGCACCAACACTATCCAAACCACACTATCAGGTGAACCTCTAATTGGATGCTTTCCTTGCGGACACTGCACGCATTGTGCCAAGTTACTTAAAACAAAAAGTTTAGTAGTCAAAACACCCCCAAGGTTTATAATATAAAATTTTTTGCCAACTGTTCCTCAGACTGGGTAATATATTTGGCCAAGTGCAATTGTCCTGCATTTTACATTGGTCAAACTTCAAGACCCATGAAATTTAGAATATCTGAACACCTCAGTGACATTAAAATCAAGAGAGAAACCAATGCCCTCTATAAGCATTCATTAATACACAGAAATGCATGTTTCAGTTTCACCATTATTGACAAAATAAATAGACCCAGAAACAACAAATTAGGTTGGCATGAACTACTGAATTCCATGGAGAAAAAATGGATTATTAAACTTGGTGGTCTCTTTAAGCCAGGTCTTAATGAGCAGTTGCAATCAATCACATGGTTAACTCACTCATTTATAAAATGGGTTCTTTTTTCTATGAATCTTTAACACTGATGAAGGCTTTGTATTGATTTAGCTGAAACCGGTCTGTTAAAAGAACCAATATACTTTTATTAAAGTAATTCATGTTTATTCAAAGATGCCTTATATGCTGGTCCTTGTTTTTTGTTTGGATTGAGATGTCTGAATAAACCATGAAGTAAACGTTTAGCAGCCACAATAGGTTTAATGCATAAATGCCAAAAACTCCAAAGCATTTTCATCCACTAGACTTCTTCAGATGTAACAACTGGATTGAGTACTGCAGAGGAATAGCCTATCCTTTACCATGTAATTCAGGAGGCATGGTCTTTAACACCCCTGTGTTTGCAGAACTTATGATTACTGAAGATGGAGTATAAGATGAGGATTTTCCCCTTTTAGAGCAAGAACAATTGAGGTGCTCAGCAAGAATCCAGGAGCAGAACAGGATTCAGGAAAGAACAACCACTGCAATGAGAATGGGGGAGCGGCAGTGGAACCAAAAACAGCTGGGGATGCCCCTGCAATGAGAACGGGGGAGTGGCAGTGGAACCAAAACAGCTGGGGATGTAGTTGATGGAGGAGGAGGAACTATTAGACTGCTTTGAAGGTGGCCCTTGCGAAGTAGAGAAGAGTGGTCCTACCATAATTTATAATACACCAGGTGACTTTACGTTATACAATTACAGTGATTTTGACTTGTTTGAAGAGCATTCTAACTTTTTAAGTAAAGGCTTTACTTCTGTGCCTAGTACTAGGTCTCGGATAGACCAACTAATTATTGATTTAAAACTTTTCCTTAGGAAAATGAACCTTACTTTTTGTTTAAAGGCAACACAGAACTCGATGAAAACAGGTTATGTAAAAAATAAAGTTTATTCACCCCCCCTTTCTGCACAATTCTTGTGATTTTGATTTTAGAAAGCTTATGTTTCAGAAGCTTGATGTTGTTTATTGTAACTTAAGTTATTAAAAGAGCTTAGACAGAACAAGTTGTTAAGGATTATGAAACCCGATGGGGGGTGTTGTGATCATGAATAAGCATAACTATCTTTGTCAAATGAACACTCATTTGTTGGATTCTGAATTTTATGAAAGGACATCACTGAATATGATTAACATTGCCTTTTGTAAGATTTATTGCTTGTTATATAATGTTATTTCAGGGACAAATTAATCGTGATGAATTTGAGTTCCTTACAGTCCCGTCATTCTTTGGTATCCCAAAGATACATGAGTCTTTATGTGACCCCCCCCCCCCACACACACACACACACACATATGAAGCCCATAGTCAATGCAGGAAAATCAAAAACGCATTCACTGGCCAAATTTGTGGATGTCAAGACTTAAGGATTGTTTAAAACAGTTTAGGCATATATGTTGTGACTCATGGGACTTTCTCATGAAACCAATGGATGTCTGATTTGATGAAGAAATGGTCTTCTTAACAATAGATGTAGTGGACCTGTTTAACAGCATCCCCCACACCATGGGTTTAGAATGGTTTTATGATTTTTTTATTTGAATGTACTGATTTTGGCCATAACGACATAATTGTTTTGCATACCTTTATGGAAATCATCCTTAGTCACAACTATGTGTTTTTGGAGGACCAGTACTTCCTTCAAAAGAAGGGCATTATGATGGGGGCCACTTGTGCCCCCATCTGTGTCAACATCATTATGGTTGAATGGGAAAGGAAGTTCTTGTTCAAACATTTTTGAAGTCCCTCCATGGAAGTTGTATGTATATTTTTTGGACGATATTTTTACCATCTGGAATAAACCGATAGATGAAATTTCGTCATTTATTGAAGTTTTGAATTCATCAACAGATGTAATTTCATCATTTATTGAAGTTTTGAATACATCAACTTCCTTTTTAAGGTTTACTTATGCTTACAACAACACCAAAATCAGTTATTAAGATGTAGAAATTAGTAAGGATTGCTTACACGAATGTCTTGTTAGTAACATTTTTAGAAAACCCAATTACTCCAACAGTATGTTGCTCTATGATAACTGCCATCCTAGTCATCAAAAGAGGAGTATTGTAAAAGGGCAGTATCTGAGATTAGCAAGGATGATATCAGAGGATAAGAAATACCATAGAGAAACCCTTAAACTGGCAAACATGTTCAAAAGCCAAGGTTACCCTGAAACCTTAATTGGAAAAATCAGAGTAGAAGTTGATGCTAAAAGAAAGAGGGGTGACTTCAAACCATTGTTAAGGGATTTTGGGAATCCAAGTATAGGCACTGGTGATAAGAATGAATGAAAAGAATATGTGAGCACCTTTATCACTACTTTTAGTAGTGATGTGAAAGAAATTGAGGAGATCCTCAATATGAAGTGGAGAATGTTCTCATGTTTTTAATGATGCTAAGGCCCTTGCCAAGAAAAAGCCCCAAGTACTTTACCAGAAAGGGATGACCTTTAAGCAATATTTTGAAAATGTAGGATCCAAAGTGACATTTTCCACCAAGAAAAAATGGGGAACCTACAAGTGTGGGTTTTGTTCCCAGTGTTATTTCATGTATGAGGGTGATTCCATATTAGTTAATAAAAGGAAAATTAGGTCTATCTTTTATTACACATGCAACATGGTTGGTGTGACATACCTTACTAGGTGTTTGCAATGTAAAGGATTTTACTTGGGGAAGACACAAAGACATTTGAGAGAGGATCTACGAGCATACACAAAGGATCTACGAGCATACACAAGGATCTATGAGCATACACAAGGATCTACGAGCATACACAAAGGATCTATGAGCATACACAAGGATCTACGAGCATACACAAAGGATCTACGAGCATACACAAAGGATCTACGAGCATATACAAGGATCTACGAGCATACACAAAGGATCTACGAGCATACACAAGGATCTACGAGCATACACAAAGGATCTACGAGCATACACAAGGATCTACGAGCATACACAAGGATCTACGAGCATACACAAAGGATCTACGAGCAAACACAAGGATCTACGAGCATACACAAGGATCTACGAGCATACACAAAGGATCTACGAGCATACACAAGGATCTATGAGCATACACAAAGGATCTACGAGCATACACAAATGATCTACGAGCATACACAAAGGATCTACGAGCATACACTTGATATAAAAAACAAAAAGAAGATCAATGCTCTCTTCAGACATTATTCAGAATTTCCAGATCATGGGTTTCTTTTTTTTTTTTGGCTTGGACACTGTACAAAAGAACCCTAGGAGGACATCATGGGAAGATCTCACACACCTGATGAGTTGTGCTGGCAGCTTAAATTGAATTATTTAGTACCATCTGGCTTAAATGGCAGTCTCTCATTCAGAGTGTATTGAAACTACGATCGTGCTATGTTTAAAAGTTTGTATGTTTTTTCGTTAGTTTTGATTGGTTTTAGAGTTATAACATATTTTATAATTTTATTAGACTTTGTTCATTGAGATAGGGTGCATCTTCTTTAACAACGTAAAAAGTGTTAGTACGTTTAGAAGGTGTGTAGTTGTTTATTGGCTTGTATTGGCTGAGGGACAAGCATGTGATTATTGAGTGGGTTTAAAATGATGCATGATTATTAGTGTTAACATGTTCTGAAAAAATCTCTCTTATAGTCTGACGAAAGCACTTAATCTGTTTTTGTGATAATAAAAAAAGTTTTTTCCAGATTACACCAGGTGGCTCCGGTTTGCATCTTTCCACCTCTTAAGTTTTTTTTTTTTGTGAGGTTTTCCTGGGCTTCCTGGTTTGTACTGCTGTAGTGACCTTAGTTATATCCTGCTAAGGATATAACAGCTTACTGCTGTAGTAACCATAGCTATATGGGTTATGGCCTGCGAAGGATATAACAGCTGGTCAGATTCTAAAGCTTCTAGGGCACCTTCTATGCACTAAAACCATTTACACAGCCTAAGGTGAGCTGAAGAAAAGGAGTGGTTTGGGTGAAAATCCCTTCCGAGATTTTCTGCTACCAAAGTTGCTCCTCTTGCAGGCTTTTGAGGATTGACAGTTGGCTAACAATTCCTTTAATGAGCAGATAAGTTTCATTCAGGAAGAAAAAATCTTTACTTTTTAATTTTATGACAGAAAGTGAACTTTTTCTGTGAAATGAATTATTTTAAGCTGGGAAAGGTTTTTTTAAAGACTGTCATATGACTTTTATTATCTTTTAAACAGGAGCAAAACTGGTTTATTTTTGTGGAAAAAATTGTTAACACTAATTTAAAACTCTATTTTCTTTGGTGCAAGTTGTATTATTTTACTTTTAAGGGCTGGGGGTAAATGTTTAAAGTGCTTTTCACTGAGTTTTTTTGGTGGAAAAAGTTACTTTTTTGCTATTTGCTTGTTTTACCGACTACTGCTTCCCTAGACATCAAGCATCTTTTTTGGCTCAGTTCTTCAGTTCTTCCTTCTTCCAGCAACAAAAAAAAAAGCAATCTGCAAACAGCCTTTCACAACATAACAGGCTACTAAATTGCCCCATCCACAGATGGGTGACTGTTGTGGCTCTTTCTGGTCCTCAGATCATTCATCTTTTATCTTGGCTATCTCTGGTGTAGTCCCTATGACTACAATGGACTGGGGGTTAAACATGTCCTCTGCAGCTGATGGAGTGCCCATGGTTGGGCAAGGGACAACCACTCCTGTCATCTTGAAGAAGGAGCAGGGAATACCATTTTGCCAAAGGCAGGCAGAGATGTTTGCCCCTAGGAAGGTTTTACCAAAGGTACATCTGCTTTTTCAGAATTTGCTCTCAGAAAGAAGCAAAAAGTTAGACACGTCTTCCCCTCTCTCAATTACTTTGGACAGGAGTGATTTACTAGGCCTAGCTCAGGATTTAGTTCAGACTCTTGACCCTTCCAGTCTTGCTGTTGCTGGTAAAATAAAAAAGGATTCTTTCTTTGCTATGGATGCACAAGATTTTGAACCACAAAATGACTGAATGTACAACTTGTTTTCTATCCTTAGGTTTCTTATTCTGACTTTGAGGAAAATGCAACTTCTGACAGCCTCTTTAAAGGCTTTTCTTTTTCTGAAACTATTTCCAGAATTATTTAGTTGTTTCAGTGGGGTCAAAATGATGTTCCACTATCTCTTAAAATATATTATGATTTTTTTGCAGCTGGAATTTCCTGAACCTACTCTATTTCCTCCTGATGTTCTTCATGTTTCACCATTGCTGTCCTCACATATGAGTTATCCGGCTCCTGGTAGCCCTCAATCGGCCCGAATACCAGAGTCCTTGGTATATGACGTTGGCTGCCACCAGTTGTAAAACTGATGTCAGTACATCAGGTATAAAGGGAGGTAGCCAACACCATTTCCTCAGTCTTTCTTGCCGCAGAGCCCGAAGCAGATGCAATTTGCACTAGTGCCAGTCGGCCGTTTACCTTAATTTCGCTTTCCGACTACCAAGTTGAAGATGCCTTCAGATAAGTACCCCATTGGGGATCCTCTTTTCTTGCTTTAACGAATGTCAGATAAAGTTAATAACTGTCTTGCCTGTGGAAAACAGATTCCACACTGTGATTTCCATTCCTATTGCATAACTTGTTTGGGCATTGTGCACGACATCCCTAATTGCGATCTCTGTGCTTCCTTTAACCCCTGTACCATATGCCATAGAGCTAAGATTTTGTATAAGCATATCAGAGTCTGGCCTAAGTTCGTTGGTATGGCATCTTCTGGTCTCCCGACTTTGGATCTTCCTAGGAAATGCAAAGACAAGGACCGTGACAGGCCTAGGGTTAAATCTACTGACAACGCACCGGTGAAATTGGTCGTCAGCACAGCAGTAGTCAGTGAGGCGCTTTCACAGTGCCTGCAGTCTGCAGATTTTCAGCTGCAAGCCTCTGCCGAGACCTTTATGGAGTCCTCCATGCCGCAGGCTGCTATTTTGTCTTCAGACCCTCCGCCTGTCGCCGCCTCAGATGGGTCCGGAGCCGCTTTGCAGGCACCGGCTTCTGACTCTTCTTCTTTTTGTCATGAGACTAGAACCAGACCGACTACCTTAGCTCAGACTTCTGCAGTTGCTAGGCCTCCCGAGTCCCTCTGGATTGCTAGTAAACCTTCCAGCCGCAAACCTACTCACAAACAGGCATCGGCCACCCCTCCTGTACCTCAGTCCCAGTTGGTAAAGATGGCTGGTGATCTTCTTTCCCTGATTTGGGGCTCTCATTCCCCCCCCTTCAAAGAGGGCTAGGGAATTATCTCCTTATGTTTTGTCTGTCTCAGATTCTGAGATTTCCAGTATGTCTGCTGGTGATGTCTCAGATTCTGAGATTTCCAGTATGTCTGCTGGTGAAGAACGAAATTCTCAACTTTTTTCTGCCTTTGAGGATTCTGATGCTGAGGACTCTATCCCTTCTGCCTCCCCTCCAGAAGATTTTTCCTTTGGGGATACTTTGAATACTCTTAGGGAGCATTTTAAATGGGAACGTCAGGATTTTCCACAGTCTAAGAAAAGAATCGGGGAATTTTTAGATTTGCCACAGCATAAGCCTCTGGCTATACCTCCAGTTTTGGAAGTTGTGGATGATGTTTTTGTGGAAAATTCTTTAACTCCTAATTCTGTTCCTCCTGCCCCCAGAAAACCAGATAAATGTTACAGGGTACCTGAATCTCATCAATTCCTTTTCAGAAACCCTATTGCTGATCCAGAAATTATTTCTCAAGGCCCCAAGAGTGTTAAGGCTACCATTGCTAGAAACCCTGTGCCTTCTGATAAGGAATCTAGGGCCTTGGACAGGTGGGGTAAAAAAGTCTATACTTCTGCAACTCTTGCCATTAGATCCGTGAATTGTCTTTTTCACATACTTAAGTATCAGCAGCATACGCTGGAGGCTATTAAGGCTAAACTTGGAGATATTCCTTCCATGACGGAAAACAAAGATTTAAAAGACTTACTGAATTCTGCCACTTTAGTTAATAAGCATTCACTTCATTGTGGTTTTGACACTTTGGAGGCTTCCTGCAGAGCAGCAGCCACTGGTTCTGTAATTAGAAGGCATGCTTGACTCAGGGAGCAGCCTCTTTCTGAACCAGTTAAGTCTAAATTACTGGATGTTCCTTTACACAAGGACAGTCTTTTTGGTTATAAGGCTGCGGAGGTACCTAAAAAGTTGGAGGATAAGGCAAAATCTATGCAAGCTGTAAAATATTTCCTTCAGGTTCAGCCTCCTCGGTTTAGCAGGCATTATCCTTCCAAGAATTGGTCTTTCCCTGATCTTGGCAAGCAGGGTCACTCTAGGCCTAGGGGTTTCAGTTCTTCCAGAGGGCAGGCGTCTGCCCCTCAAAGGGCTAAACAATGGCATTCTTCTTCTGCTAAATCAGGGAGTTCTAAGCCAGCTTCCCAAAGCAGGCATTCTCAATGACTCCAGCATTCTGGTGCCTACCTCTGCGGACCCTGGGTTTCCTTTGGGGGGAAGGTTGGCCAGGTTCGCAGAGGTATGGTCTACCATCACAGATGACAAATGGGTGCTCAGTATAGTAAACCAAGGTTACAAGTTTTACTTTCACACCTTCCCTGTTGTACAAGGATACCCAGACATACCCAAAACTCTCAAGGCAGAGGTAGAAACTCAAAATTCTTCTCTACTGGCTATGGGGGCCATATAGCCAGTTCCTGCAAATCAGGCAGGCCTAGGTTTTTATTCAAGGCTTTTTCTGGTACCCAAGAAAGGGGGCACCTGGCACCCTATTCTGGATCTGTCCATTCTAAACACTTTTCTGGTGACTCCCAAATTCAAGATGCTCACCCTTCAACAATTACTACCAGTGCTGGACAAGGATTCATGGCTGGTAACTTTGGATCTCAAGGAGGCTTATCTGCACATCCCAGTAAGGGAGAGTTGCAGGCAGTTCCTTCGCTGCAGGCAGTTCCTTCGCTTCACGGCTGGGGAGTAACACTTTCAGTTCTCTGCATTGCCCTTTGGCTTATCTACTGCTCCCAGAGTTTTTACCAAGTGCCTGGCTCCAGCCATTGCTTTTTGCAGGCAGAGAAACATTCATATTTATCCTTACCTGGACGACTGTCTCATTCAAGCAAACTCCCCAGAACAATTAGTAAAGGATTTGGATTTTGTGAAGAACATTCTCAACTCTTTGGGTTACACTCTCAACGAAAAGAAGTCAAAGTTGGTTCCTTCAAGGCAGATTGTTTTCCTGGGAGCGAGTCTGAATACAGCCACCCAGATGGTATTCCTCCCTCAACAGAAGCAAGAAGAACTTTCCGCATACTTCATGACCATGGCAAGCATGACCCAGGTCTCTGCAAGGCAATTCCTGCAAGCACTGGGGTTCATGACTTCATGTATTTTGATGATCCCATATGCAAGGCTGCATACGAGAACTTCAATGGTATCTCAAGGACCTTTGGTGTCAACACACACAGGACTTAGACTTGATTCTTCCCCTGCTTCCCTGTCTACAAATGGAGTTCCTCTGGTGGGCGACAGCCTGTTCTCAGAACAAGGGTCTGCCTTTCCGCCCACCACCTGTCAGCCAGACTCTCACCACAGATGCCTCTGATGTTGCATGGGGCTTATCTGGAGAACAGGGGCATAAAGGGGACTTGGAGCACCCAGCAGCTTCGTCTGCACATAAACTTAAAAGAATTAATGGCAGTGCAGCAGGCCTTGCTGGCTTTCAAGGACCTACTCTACCCTGGGACTCTGCTAATCAGGACAGACAATACCACAGTCATGTGGTACATCAACAAGCAAGGAGGACTCACTCTTACCCCTTGTGCAGACAAAGCATGAGACTATGGTCCATAGCAGCATTCATGGGCTTACATCTAATAGCCCACTATCTTCCAGGGAGGCTAGACTCCTTGGTGGATCATTTGAGCAGACATGTTCTGGATCCTCCAGAGTGGCAACTGAAAAGGAATATTTTCCATCGCATCACTCATCATTGGGACACCCCACAAGTAGATCTTTTCTCTTCTCACACCAATCATCTCCTTCCAACCTTCTGCACCAGGGAGTTTCACAACAAAGCTTGGAGGGTGGATGCGTTGTCCTTACCATGGACACATCTCTCAGTTTATGCATTCCTTCCTCTGCCTCTTCTTCCCAGAGTGCTGCTAAAGATAAGGGACGAAAAACCAAAGGCTATTCTGATAGCTCCAGATTGGCCCAGTCAGCATTGATAGCCCCTCCTTTGCAGTCTTTCCCAGGCTCATCCTTGTATTTTCTTCCCCTGGTACCAGATCTGTTGGTTCAGGGAGGGGGAAATTTCCTTCATCCTCATCTTCAAACTCTGCATTTAACTGCCTGGCTAATACCTTAAATCTTTCCCAACAGATGGTTGAAGTTCTTCATCAGGCCAGGAGGCCTAGCACAAGAAAATCCTATGCAGATAAATGGAAGAGATGTTGCTCTTGGATGCTAGCTAAAGGAGAAGACTCTTCTCATCCTTCTCTTTCACTAATACTTGACTACCTGGCAGGATTGCTTAATGGTGCACTTTCTTTTTCTTCAATCAAAATTCACACTTCAGCAATTTCGGCGTATTGTTCTTTTGAACCCATTTTTTTCTCACCCCTTGATGAAACAGTTCCTGAGGGGAGCTAGTAATCATAGACCTCCCAGAAGAGCTCCTACTCCTGCTTGGGATCTTAATTTTGTCCTGGAAAAACTTACTCAGCCTCCCTTTGAACCAGCTGCCTCTGCAGATTTGAAGTTTCTATCCTGGAAAACTGCTTTCCTTTTAGCTATTACTTCAGCTAGAAGGGTATCTGAGCTGCAAGCCTTAATGGCAGTAGAACCTTTCATTATTTTTCACTCAGATCGGGTTTCTCTGAGAACTAATCCCTCCTTCATGCCTAAGTAGTTTCCAGTTTAACCCTTAACCAGTCTATTCACCTGCCTACATTTTTCAACAATCCCCAAAATAAAGAGGAAAGGATTCTGCACTCTCTTGAAGTGCCTAGACAGCTGAGATGTTACTTAGAGAGGACTAAATCCTTTCGAAAATCTGAACAGTTATTAGTTAGTTTTGCTCCTGGGGCTCAGGGTAAAGCTATTTCAAAACAAACCATCTCCAAATGGATTGCTCATTGTATTCACTTTTGTTACCTGCAGCATGGGAAGGTTCCCCCTCAGGGTATTAGGACCCATTCTACTAGAGAAGCCTCTACCTCTGCAGCCTTTCTGAGAGGTGTGCCTACTAAGGACATTCTAGAAGCACCTACTTGGTCTTCTGTCCATACCTTCACAAAGCATTACAATCTACCTTTGTTTTCTAAATCCAGGTCTGGTTTTGCCTCTGCAGTTTTGCAGGGCCACCTTACCAACCCTTAATCTGTGATCCTTCCTCCCCCCTTTGTCTTCTTACTGGGCTTTGGGAATCAACCCATATGTGAGGACTGCAACAGTGAAACACAAAGAACATAGTACAGTTGTGTACACTTAACCATAAATGTAGATGAGTTAATTTTCCAGCTGTTAAGGTTAGAACTAAGTGTCTTGCTAGTCTGTAGTTGCTGTTTTTGTCATGGCTAAAGTCACAGTTAATTCTGGTTTCAAAAATGTGTCATAGACCCTTAACAAATGTCATGCACAGATGATCATTCCCTGTGTGTCTATTGTTTAGGCCCCAAACACCTGCAGGAGTCTTGTTTCTTGGCACGCTTTTTCCTCTTGACTCCTCCAAGAGAGGAAAAACTCTTTTTCTTAGTCCTTCAAGAGGAAAAAATTGTTCGTTTGAGGAAGCATTGTCCTCTTCTTCTTGAAAAATTAGTGGGAAGGTTTTGTCGGCTCCGAAAGAAAAAATTGGAACCCACAACCAAAAAGTCTAGGCAGGTTTCTCCGCCGGCTCCACGGACTTCGGAGCCGAGGGCGAACGGTCTGCCTCGATGTTCTCCAGCCTCACTCTCATCAGCTGGACTCGAGCTCTATTACCAGAGGTAATGGTTTCATCGCTCCACTCTGAGCGGAGTTCCATGAGGGACTTGAGCGAGACATGAGGGTCTCCCAGCTCAGACAGTTCCTCTTCTGAGCCGTGCACAGGATCTCCTCCGGGAGATGCAACACGAGGGATTCTCTCGTTCGAGCCGTCCTTCGAGGCCTGAGCCGGGCCTCTTCAACTCTTCGACCCGGGCGGCTCCTCGCTCTTCAAGGATGTCTGATTCGACCCTCCCAGGGTACTACAGGAAGCTCTTTCCTGAGCAGTCTTTCCAATTGATATCACCGAAGCCCAGTTGGCTTTGGAGCCGGCCAAATTGCTTTCTATTCCACCCCAGTTCCGACCAGCTCGCGCCGTTTGAGTCGGGTGTTGGTGGATCGACAGCCTCGGCGTTGGAGTCGACTCTAACTCAGCAGTCCCCCTTGGGTCGGGGGGCGCACACCCAATTCTCGTCGGTTTCCTGCGGGGAGGGGAATTCGATTACTTCGGTTCCTCAGCCTCTCTTGCGCGCGGGCCATGGGGGTTTCTGTTGCTGTTGTGGCCCAGCTCTTAGCTGCTTCTCAGGATTCTGGGGGTCCTGCCTCTCTGTGGCCTCGGGGATTCTTTTCAAATCCTCTTTGGGCAGGCCACTTTGCCTTTTTGCCACCACCCCCCCTTCCCTAGCTTTGAGGATGATGCTTGAGTCCCCTACCTCGCCACAGCGGAGCCCCTGGGCCTTCTGGAGTCCCTATTGTGGAGCCTCCTTCCTGGAGGTTCCTCTCCATTTCCTTCGAACTTCCACCTGGAAAGAGACTGTGTAAGAGGAAGCATCGCACCCTCCCCTGACGAAGTCCCCTCACGACCACGTCGACCGATGATGCGGAGGGGGATCCCAAAGTCGCCATCGAAGATGCTCCCTTGCTGACATCCTAGAAATCCTCAAACACCGCAGGCTGCATTGGCAATCCAAACCCCTTCCGCTGAGGAGTCGTGGTTCCTCAAGGCCTGCCTGTAGCCCTCTGCCTCCTGATACCTCGCCCTTCGGGCTTCTGGATTTGATCTCTTCCTGTCTCACACCCGGATGCCGAGGAACCGTGCCAGCTCATCAGGTTCATTCCTTTCAGCACCTCTGAAAGGAGCCAGCTCATAAGGGTGTGGCTGTGAGGCATATGTGGTGGTGGAAGATGTATCAGAGGGTGATGTGGCAGAGGTTTCCCCACAGCCCATCCATTCCCCTAATAAGGAGTCTAGAGCATGGGATCGGTAATGGCAAGCCGCACTCACAAGGCTCTGCCTTTACGCTAAGGTCTCTGAATTACTTGGCACAGCTACCCAACTACAGAGGGATCTGATGAATACCGCCTCCTCGAATTCTCTCCTGATCACTTACCTGATCAATTAACTCAGGGTAACTATTTCAGTTGGCTACCCTATCCTGAGCTAGCTCTCTCGGCTGTACCCTATCCCCATGCATGCGGTCAAGGGGTTTAGTCCTGTTCCAACAGGTGTTGCCTGTAAGCACTTGTGTGGCACAGTCATTTTTGGCGGAGGCCTTGCTCTTCTGTGTGACGACCCTTTGATGGGTCCCCTTCTTGTTTGCGGGTCCCAAGGTAAAGACACGCTTGACTCGCCAGTCAGCAGGAGCAGGAGACCTTTGCTGCCGAGGGGCCCGCTATTCCTGTCACCTTGGCTCCCGCGCCATCAGTCAGGAGGGAGGAGTCAGGCATAATCCTCAGAAGCCTTACTCTCACAAGTAGCAGAGCCATCCCCTCTCTAGAGGCAGAGGAGGGGAAATTTTTCAGGGAGACGCTGGCCCCAGAGGCGCGGAGGCCCCCGCAGGGAGCGCCCCGCCGAGAGGAAACCCCATCCTCCTCTCCTCAGCATCCCTGATGGCCTGAGAGTGCCAGCCTGCCATCCCCGGGGGGAGTGCTTCTTGTTTTCCAAAGGCCTGGGAAAACATTAATTAGACCAATGGGAAGCTCTAAATCCTGGTTTCAGGTTACCTCCCGTTTCTTCAACCACCCTCATCAGTCCTATCCTCCCTGACCCACCACCCAGTCAGCGGATCCCAGTCAGAATCAGTTCCAAAGCTGCTTCAAAAGGAGTCATCCAAAAAAGTTTCAGAGCCAGGCCGGATCAGGGACTCACTCTGTCCCCTTTTGGTGCCAAAGAGACGGACTCTCTTCACCCATTAGCTTTGGATCCCAGCAAACTCGGGGACTTTGTAAAAGCTCAAATTCCGGTCAAAATTTTTTGTAAAACATTAAATTCGGATTGTCACTTTACAGTCCGATGTCTGGATGTGACTCATAGAAAGACGCTTACTATCACATTCTGATGGATCAGGCGCCACCACCACGACTCATACGCCGCTCGGTACAGTCATTTTCAGTTCAGCCTGCCGCTCCTCATTTCTCACCTTTTACAGCCCAGGGTGTTTACTAAATTACCAGGGTCGCGTGCTCTCACTGACAGTGTGTCTAAGATTCCAGGTGTAGGATTACCTAGACGACACCGACTAACTCCTCCTTCCAGGCATCTACTCAATCAAAATTTACCAGCCACGTGTTAATCAAGTACCTCTAGGAATCACTCTTCAGACCTCAACAAACTCTAAAACTCACAACCATCTCAGCTGTTCAGCGTGCCCATCGCAGATCAGAACAGAAGGCAGACATTTTTCATCTTCCTGCACATGATCATAACACTACAGTCCCAAGCCCCCCACTCTGCTCCTCAGGCCGCAAGGCCCAGCAAGAAGCAAGAATGGTTCTGCAACTGTTGGGCAGCCTGGCATTCTTCTCTCTTCTTGGCAAGGCTGTTGGGTTGCAGCCCGATTCAGTCTTGGGCCGTCCAGTGGTCCCATCCCTCAGTGGTCCACCACATACCTCCTGATCACGGACGTGCGCGTAGGATCTCCCTTATGGCTTATAACCTTCTCCTGAATCAAGGGCCACCTCGCTCCACCACCGCCGCCACTACCTCACGGACCCCTCCAGACAGGGGTGGGGGTCCATTATCTGAGGGTGGGGTCCAAGGCACGCGGCTCAAGGAGAGTCTTCATATCATATCCTGAGATGAGGGCAGTGCTCTTAGCGCTGCAAGCACTGCACAATCACCTCCCCCAGGGTACAATTAAAGTCCAACTGACTCTGCCAGGGTAGTCTGGTCACTAAACAAACAAGGAGGAAATCCAAACAAGGAGGAAACAAAGAGAGGCCATGGAGAGTATGGGCCATGAGATTAAGCTACTAAGCCGCTTCTAATGCGAACGCGACATTCCGGGAAGTCCCGGGTGTTAGCCGCATTAGTCCAGCCAGAACTATTCTCTCTCCTCACGAAGTCTATCCTTGAACAACAGAGTGACAACACAGATTTTCAATGATGATGGGGAGTCCCCTGTCATGCATCTCTTTGCAAACCCTCAACGCATGCAAATCACTTCAATCCACTCAACCCCACCTTCGGGGATCCCCTGCCATGCTCTTGTCCACGCATTGGCCCTCCGTTTGCTTTACGCTTCTTTCCACCCCCTTTCCACCCTCTGCCTTCAGAAGGCGAAGGCGCATCCCAGATCGGCTTGAAGATGATTTAATCGCCTACTGGCCTCGACAAATCTGGTTCCCTTCCTTCACAGATATGCATTGGAGTGGTCCTGGGTCTCTGGTTTTCCGATCCTGCTGACGGACCAGTCAGGACTCACCAGTCAGTCCCTCCATCTGCTGCCCTCTGACAGCCCTGCTACTTCCTTTCCAACCATAATTCCCACCTTAATTCTGGCTCCACTCCTCATACACATTGTGTCTTCAGCCCACTTCACTACACAAGAGAAAATATATAAAATAAATGGAAGAGATTTAGATTTGGGCCTATTTGGGAGGATTGGACCCAATGACAATGGCGTATTCTCGGTATCTCTAAACTTTTAGCCTCCCTGCCAACACAAGGCTAAGCTCTCAGTACTACCATTAGGGTACAACTGGCTATTTCTTTCTAATTTATGAAAATGCAACCTCCCTTAATGAGCGCAAACTTTGTAAAGCTGTGAGCGAGAGGAACAAAGGTAGTGGTGGTGGGGTGTAGGATTATGAGGTAACTCAGCCAATAGAGACTAAGTTCTATGAGTATGGCGCCAGCAGTATGCGAGGAGGGAGGCTCGAACCTCCCATCCAGAGATGTAGGTGAGATGGATCCCATACATCTAAAGTTATGGTAAGTACATAACTAAAAGTTCTTGTGTATTCACTGTTGCAGTTCTGGTTTCCCACCCTCCATTCCCCCTTTTTTCCTAAGGCACAGACTATGGATTTTTATTTTTTGTATGACGTGTCCAGGGTGCTACCATTCCTGGATTAGCCTTCTTTTGGGAGCTTCTGATAGTTAAGGCAAGAAAAACTGAGGAAATGGCGTTGGCTGCCTCCCTTTATACCTGATGTACTGACATCAGTTTTACAACTGGCAGCAGCCAATGTCATATACCAAGGACTCTCTACCGGGAGCCGGATAACCCATATGTGAGGACTGCAACATTGAATACACTCGAACATCTACATTTATGGTAAGTGTACACAACTGTACTTTCTTCTAGTACAGGAGGGTGAAGTTGTTACAGCCTTTCACTTGCCTGAAAGCCAGTCTGCTGCCCCTAAGACAGCAGATAGACTGTATAAAGTTCCCCAGTCTTACATTTTGCCTTATATTCTAACCCAAGATTAGACCGAGCAGTGATTTTTCTGGTACAACCCAGCTGCTGTCAGTCATCTGGTTAATACTAAGCCCTCCCCTTTCGACAAGGATGAAAAAAACTTTTGATAGATTTGGGGAAAAAGTGTATTTGCAACAGTTATTTTTAGAATTCTCAACTGTCAAACTCATATATTGAAGTTTAAGCTTGTTTCTTCTGAGAACATGAGGAACATTATATCTTTTCTTTCATCTGAGGAAAAACATCTTTGCATAATCTTATTGTTGTTGTGTCTCAGGGAGCTACCCACTCTTTGAAATGTGCTTATGATTCAGCTGATGCCACTTCCTGGGCTGCTGCCATTGGAACTGTTATGAGGAAGTTTGGTTGTGTACTCAGTACCTCCTCAAGGTTGTTAAAGCTGAACCTCTGAATTCTTCTTTAGACAGAGGGGTAGTTTTAGGACTATCTGCTGCAGAGGTCCTTAAAAAGTGTAATGAGAGTTGCAAGCTGATTGAAGGAATTTCACAGATTTTCTGCATTTCTTCTCCAAGTTTGTCAAGGGGTTTAATGATACCTCTGCAACTTTTTACAAAAAAAAAAAACAAACTAAGCAGACACATCAAGCTACTGGTAAACAGACTTTCAAAAAGCAGTGGAAGGGAGTTTTCATGAAGGAAGGAAGAATCTTTCTCCCCTTGGAATAAAGGACAGTCTAACAAGACTGAATGACTATCTTTAAAATCCTCTTCTTTCCTAAATTGGAAAGCCTTTAATCCTTCCCAAAAGTCTGAACTTCCATTTCTCTCTTTTGCAATAAATAGTTTCAGACAGATTGGTTTTGAAAGTGAAAGACATGGCAGTGAGAACCTCCCTTCCTTTCAAGGGATTTCTCCACATCCACAAGACCAAACATCCCTTTTCCCTCCTGTCACTCAGCATCTACTGACATGAGGGTATAGAAGCAGTCCCTCCTCCTCAGAAATTCAAGAATGGTTTTGGTGCCAAAGAAAGAAACTTCATAGAGACCAGTGCTCAAGTTCAAATTGTTATCTCTTCATAACCTATTACCTCTTATTCCCCATTCACGTTTTCTAGTGACCCTAGATTGAAAGCAGATTGTCACATTCCTATAAAGATTAAGTATTCATTTCTCTGCATTACCCTTTGGGTTATCCACTGCTTCAAGGGTATTTAGAAAGTGTTTCACTCCATTCTGCTGTAGACTGCAAGGTATTCACATTTTCCTTATGTAGATGATTTGCTTATCTTTGCAGAGTCTTTTTCAAAGTGTCAGGAATCTCACACTTGGGTGAAAGATCTCCTAAAGAGACTGGAAATTCAGGAGAACATTCAAAAATTTTGCAATCCTGGAGTTAGTATATATAGTTGGGAGGGGTGGCTTGGTTTTATATTATATTTCACCAAAAGCTTCAAAACAATATATTTTAAACCACAGACATGCATACTTACAACACCAAAGACTAACTCTTTCCAGAAAACAATATAGACCCAAACTAAGTGGGGGCTATGCCCCCCCACTCCCCCAATGTGGGGGTCTGGGCCCACCACCCCCCTAACTATATATATATATATATATATATATATATATATATATATGGGGAAAAAGGCACATACTTTTTACTTGCCTTACAGTTCTCTACACAGTGCCAGTACTTCACTTCAGTGAAATGAGATTCGGTGAAATGAGTTTTCAGTAATTTGAGCTTTCAGTGATTTGGTCAGGGTGAATTGAAATTTAGTGAAACAAGCTTTCAATGAAACAAAGTAGACCCATATATATATATATATATATATATATAGAGAGAGAGAATATGTTGATTTATTGAAATGCAAAAGCATCAATACTAAACTGATTAATGCCAACATTTTGAAAATTAACACAATGAAAAAATAACAAGACCAAGAAGAAAAGTGATCCAGTCACCAAAACCCTACCACACATTCAGACATAATTTGTCAGAATAGTGGTAGTCTTAAGGAAAGGGTTTTTCAAAGATAATGTGTGTGGTTAGGGTTATCAGGCATTAGTAAGGTGGTGCAGGGGCTACAAAATAATAATTTCTGTAAACATAGCACAAATTAATTTCTTTCATGAACCATACTCGGTTCAAAAGCATTCTTATCAGTGAATTAAACTGCATCTCCAAACTCTTTGTGGTAATCTGGTGATATCTACTGGTGAACCCAAAAAGCTACAATGCCAGCCTCCCAACTTGCCCAGAAACCAACATAGTCATGTGAAAATTCAAGTCCTACCAACTCACTGTTTAATGTAATTTTTTTTCATGAATACAGAAATATACAACTTTATCAAGTCTAAGAAGAACAATTCTGTTTTTTTGTATCCATCCTTCTACAACCCCTTTTTCCCATTTTTGCACATGGGGTCGGGGTGTCACTTCAACAGTGACAATCATCTAAAGCCAAGTTTAACAGAATTAATTAAACAGCAATCCTGGTGGAATTTTATGTCAAACTTCAAAGTGGGAGGTGTACACAACAGAAATTAGGGTTTCTTATTGCTGACCTCAAGACAATGTGTTTGTCTCTTTTCAAAACAGAAAAGTAATTGAAAACAATAAAACAATAAACAAAGACCCCCGCATAGAGATTGAGTATACAGTATATTTTTCCCAACTTCTACATGAAAGCTACTTCTAGAATACCTCTCAACTATCCCTGATTTTGAGCTAAATTTTAACTCTGCCTTTCTTAATCCCTCCTAAAATTGGTGACTTTTGGTGGAAAGATGGTGAATTACACTTATTAAATTATGACAATAATTAAGAGTTATAGACTTCTTTTACTTCAGAAATGTATATTAATTTACAGTCTCTTGTTCTGTCAGTGTCTTAAGTTAATAATACTAATATTTTAAAAGTGATCCTAATTGTCCCTGATTCTTTTCTGGATTTGTCCCAGACTCTGTTGAAATTTTATCTGATTGGTTGAGGGCTATGGCTTCCATTGAAGCACTGGAGTACCTGTTTTTAATTTTTGATTGGTCAGCTTCTATAGGGATGGAGTCTTTCAGACTTTAAATACCTAGGGGCTTGCACAGCTTACCTTCAGTGCTGGGATACTCCAAAGGCACCAGGACACTACACTATAGGATGAGAAGACGACTGACATTTTTCACTCTGTAGCGAGAATAGAGGATTCCACGTGACAATTATCTGAACTTGGATTCTTGTGAAGCACTAGAGCACTTGTTCTAGATTAGCCAGCTTCTGTAGGGGGCATTGGATGGATTTTGTTAGACCAGCTTCTGAAGGGTTGGAGCATTAAAGACTTTAAATACCCAGAGGCTTGCTCACTTCAACATGCTACTGCGCAGAATCTAGCAGCACTAAACAGGTTTAATCCTATTGAGTAGACAGTACAAGAGCTTAATGTATAACAGGTAAGGCAACCTCTACATCTGTGGTGATGATTATGTGACTTACAATGCCTTCTCTGTCTAAACATAGTTGTATTATTACAAAACAATTTAAGAACAATAATTTTACAATCTTCAAACATAGTTGCATAAGTGTGCCTGAGTTTACTATTACCTTGCTTTGTCTACTTATTAACTTATAAACTGAGTGAATGCAGTTCATGCAGTTGCATTGTTGAAACTAGCACTGTTGCTTTGCAGACTGTTGTGTTATTAAATTTAAGTAATGTGACACTGTTGTACTTTTTTGTTGTTGTATTGTTCACCACTGGAAGTACATAAGTTAATACAGCAGCATTGCTAGTACTATTTCAGACCATTTTGGACTGCTGGTGGTTACCTATACCAAACAGACAGAAATCAAATGAACTTATGATTTCAGTTGTGGCCTTTATTCATCATTGCTGTCATTGTATTTCTGCTTGTTACAGCAGTTAAATCTCTAAAGCACTACAGTAGACAGTATTACATTACTCTGTTTTTACCATATGCAGCCATAGTCTGTACACATACCTTTAAGAGTCACAAGGGTACAGACTCGAAGCCCTTAAGGCCCAATGGGACCAAATTTACCCATGATAATCTTTTACTAATAGGTAACTTTATTATCAGGCATATAGACTCCACCGTCACAAAACTGGATAAAAATAGGGGGAATTAGATGTCTTTCCAGAGTCAGTATCTGGCATGTAACAAGGATTCTTAGATCCCTCCATCATAGCAAATACAATTATGTTCTCCTGGTGGTCCGTCTAGAACAGAGTGTGTGTTGTGGCTTTAAGAAGCATTTCAAAGTGAGGGCACGTGCAGGCAGCAGTGCCATTTTGACTGAACAGCCAGAGTGTTAACATGTATGAGTGCAGTAGTCACTCAGTTCATAAGTTTATTTAAGTTAAGTTACTAAGCCTCAGTCCTGATGTGTTTGGATGTAATAAAGTTGCTTGAACTGAATCCACAACCATTCGTCTGTTTTATCCTGACTGGACAAGTGACATTGTGTCAGAAGTGGCATGTCTGAATGACATGATGTTAGACGTTGCATGCCTGAACAACATGGTGTCAGAACCGGTATGTCAGAACAGCAAAAAGCCAGAAAAAAAAGCCAGACGTTGAGCCATGATGTGCACAGTTAGAAATGGAGGTATATAGAGGAATGACTCATCCCAACTTGCTCAAAAGATTGAAAAAAGGTCAGAAACAAATTTCAGGTAATTAAAACTTGCATAAATTATTTAATTCGTAAAGAAAATGTTATAAAGCATTCGCAAAGCACAAAACGCATTGTTATTCAAAAGCAAAGCACAAAAAGCATTATTAATCAAATGAAAAGCACAAAACACATTATTGATTAAATGAAATGTTCGAAACCATGATATTTGATAAAATTATTCAACATACTTATGAGATCGCTCAGAATTACTTCTGATTTGCATAACAAACATGGATGCACAAACACGATCCAAAAACCACCACCAACACCACGACAAGCAGGACTATGGACTCACAGTTTAGTATCCACAAAAGATGAAGAAATGACAAAATGTACAAAGTTTTATTGAATTACTCCAAAAAAACAACTTTCCACTGTTAAGCGCTTTCACCCGGTCCAAATACCAGGCTTCATCAGAACAGTGAGCATAATTTTCTAACAGCTTTAAATAGCAGTAGCAAGTCATATGACCACAGCATTACCGCCAATAAAATTTCATTACTTTGTTAAAAACAAGCAGCGGTACTGCATACTATTACAATATACTAACCATGCCTTTAATTCCATTACTAAAAAATAGAAACATTCAATAAATATTTTATTATTACAGATGCTACTTCACTTAGAATGTGTCACAACCCTTCCCATTTTTCATTAAAATCACTTTGATCTACCACTAATTAACATCCTCAGTTTTAAGTACATTAACATGTTAAAAATACAATATCCCTCCAGAGTACCTAATTATAATCTAGCAGCTCTTAATTTCAAAATGCTGCTAATACTAATATTGTCATTTAGCCCTGGAGCCCTCCCTGCATCCAACCTTAGTTACCAAAGCAACTCCTTATACTCAAGTCTTGATTCCCAACTACCACCACGGGGATCCACCACCACTTGCTCCAGAACCAAAAACTTAATGTTCATGTCCTTACACACCTTGGAATGTTTAAAAAAAGCATTGGTGTCCTTTCCCTTATTCACATCGTACATATGTTCATACACCCTCCTTTTCAATTGCCTCTCTGTTTTCCCTATATAAAAACTCAACTCACTGTTCTGATGAAGCCTGGTATTTGGACGGGGTGAAAGCGCTTAACAGTGGAAAGTTGTTTTTGAGGAGTAATTCAATAAAACTTTGTACATTTTGTCATTTCTTCATCTTTTGTGGACAGTAAACTATGAGTCCATAGTCCTGCTTGCATAACAAACATGTTAAAAGTAAAACAAGCACAAGAAAAGTATAACGAGCATGAAAAAGTCAAACGAGCATAACGAGTACAATAAAAGGGCAAAATGAGCATGAAAAAGCAAAGTGACTGCAATTTTTTAGTAAACGACCACGTTTTATGATATGAGCTACTATTTCATATTGACTAAAGCTATTCAAAGTATAACTAGAGTTGTTCAACATATCTTTGAGTGTGCAAAGTGTTTGCAGTATGTGCTTTATTACAGTACAATTATTTTGAAGAGTTTACTGTGTGCAAAGTACAGTTATTTTGCAAAATGCAGTCAGAATACAGTCATTTCAATAAGTTTCTTGTGCTGTGTACAGTTCATTCACAAAGTGCAGCCATTTCAAAGTGTTCCTTACACCGTGCAGAGTTATTTTGAAAAGTACAGTCATTTTGAGAAGTTCTTGTGCTACAGAGACTTTTTTCACAAAGTGCAGTTATTTCCCCGTGGTGGTAGTTGGGAATCCAGATTGAGACTGATCATCGACCTCTAGTCACTTTTTTAAAGAAGCCTATTCATACAGCTCCAGCAAGACTACAATGAATGATGCTCAGGTTACAAAAGTATAACTTCAAAATGGTCTATACAAAAGGCAAACTTCTTTATCTGGCTGATAATTATCTAGATTGCCAGAAATACCACAGAAAAGCTTGATGCAGAGAATTTTGACTTTGATGTCACGGAAGTGCATAATTTTTCTACCACAAGACTTGATGAGCTCAAATATCATACAAAGACTAATCTAATTTTGCAAAAGCTCAACCACTTCATCAATATTGGATAGCCGTCAAAGCAATCTTGTTTACCAACAGAAGTGACACCTTATTTTCTTTGCAGATATGAGATGTTGATGGAAGATGGTATAATTTTCAAAGGTCCTAAAGTTGTCATTCCCACATCCTTACAACATGAGTACATCCAAATTTTGCATTGTGGCCACCCAGGTTTCAAAGCTACTGAAAGAAGGGTGGGAGGACTAGTATTTTGACCTTTCCTGTCAAAAGATATTGATAAAGTACTTTCGTCTTGCTCATTATGCAATAGTACTAAACTGCATTTGCAAAAAGAGCTACTTCGGCTAAACCAGATTCCTGAACTACCTTGGTCAACAATAGCCACTGACATATTCAAGTGGAATAATCAACATTACTTAGTGTTGGCAGACTCTTATTTGAATTGGTTCGAGACTGATCTGCTTCCCAACCTAACGTCTAGTACTGTCATTACTAAGTTGAAACATCATTTCTCAGTCCATGGTAGTCCACACAAAGTTATTTCTCACAAAGGTGCCCAGTTACCAGTCATCTGTTTTAGAAATTTACAAAAGAGTGGGACGTTACCCATGTTACCAGTAGTCCTGAGTACCTACAGTCAAACGGCCTAGCTGAACATGCAGTACAAAGTGCAAAGCAATTACCAGAGAGGTCAAAGTGTGACAATACTGATGTTTTCTTGAATTTGCTTAATCTCAGAAATATACTCCATGACAATTTACTTGGCTCACCTACTCAGATTGTTCTATCTAGGTAAACCAGAACAACCTTGCCTATCCATTACAGTTTGTTGGTGCCTAATGTTGAAAACACCGGAGCAATCAAAGCCCAACTATTCAAAAAGTGTTCATTCCAGAAGTCCAACTATGATAAAATGAGCAGATTTCTTTGTCCATTAAAAGAAGGAAAGATAGTGAGGATGCAAACAGTGAAAGGTTTTGATCGAATTGGTCAAGTGAGAGTTGTATGTGCTGAGCCAAGATCTTAATTAGTAGAATCTGAGGGTATAAAATACAGAAGAAATCGTAGGCATCTTCTTCCAGTGTCTGAATCAATATTGCAGCATCGTACCTGTGATACTGACTCTAGATCTCAGAGCAATCCAGATGATGTTTCTGTTGAAGGACATGTCTCAGTGCCTATTCCCATTCGTGATGATGTCCCAGATGTCCCTGAAGTTGAGCATTTATTAAAGAAAGTCCCCGTTGCTAAACCCAGTCCTAATTTTTATGTCACACGTTCAGGTTGTATTTCCAGACCTAGTGTAAAATACACAGCAACCTCGACATGATTGTTTCACCTGTAATTAGTTCTGTATAATTGCATGTCAAAGGATTATTTTTGTGCAATGCATGTCAATGATTATTGTCATTATTACTGTGCATGATCTGTTTCTCAGAGAGGGAGGATGTAGAACAGAGTGTGTGTTGTGACTTTAAGAAGCATTTCAAAGTGAGGGCACGTATGTATAAATAGAGAGCACGTGCAGGCAGCAGTGCCATTTAGAGTGAACAGCCATAGTGTTAACATGTGTGAGTGCTGTAGTCAGTCTGTTTATAAGTTTATTTAAGTTAAGTTACTAAGCCTCAAGCCTGATGTGCTTGCATGAAATAAAGCTGCTTGAACCGAACCCACAACCATTTGTCTGTTTTATCCTGACTGGACGAGCAACAGTCCGTACAGAGGTGAATAACCTTAGATGCTCTATCCAGAGGGACAGATAGAATAATATGACTGTGCTTGCTATACATGCGCGTGAGGCTGGAAATATATTGATATTCACTAACATCTTATCACCCATAATTATTCTAAGATTCAAAGACAAGACAATTGGCTTTAATTACTGGTTGTGTAGCTAGTGTTATTCTAAGGTATCCAGTGTGTGTGTGTGTGTGTGTGTGTGTGTGTGTGTGTGTGTGTGTGTGTGTGTGTGTGAGAGACCTTGGGATGAAATGGCTGGTAAGCCTTCCTGCTTTGTCATAGATGGTCTGCGTCTCTCTAAACAAGCCTTTTTCATTCCGCATAAAGCCTTTGTTCACTCATAATGCCTTTTTAGGCACAGTACATCTGATGGACATTCCAACCTAGTGAAGTCTAATTCAGAACACATTGAGATGGATTTGCTGAATGCCATCCGTTTCTTAATGAAGAAAATAGCCAAATGTGAGGCCCACCTACATTTTGACCTGATTTGCATTTATAAAGTTACAGCGACACTTACTCAGTTCCTATGTTTACTGCCTAAATATCCGCAGACCTTCTGGCAGTTGTGGGTAGTATCGGAATGTATCAAGGATATTGACACCTCATAATTAATTCCGTGGGGCACCAAATTGGAACTTTTAATTACTTCATTGCTGTTAATGAAACACCCTGTTCACCCCTTCTGACCACAGCAGCTATCATAACACTTAGCTGAAATCCCCATTAAACCCACTACAAGTCTATTGGGAGAAATAAATATCTATAAATAAACTTTCTGACCTGCATTGCCAGTGGTCAGCATGCCCGATTCTTTAACAGCCATTACCTTAAATTACCAAAGAAAAGTCAGTCCATCATAGCTATATGTGCCTTTCACCCTCCAGTTCTTCAACTTTTATTAATGTAACTCTTTTTTTGTCACTCTGCCAGTATTGTTAATAATGTATCACCACTCTACATCCTGAGGTAGTCACTTATTTAAATATTAGCAGTACCCACCATACCTACCAACTTCTTACTTTAAGAAATCTGGGCAAAGCCTCACAAAATAGGGGAACAAAGGCCTAAAAATAGGAATAGATTTTACATATTGCTCTTATAAACTTAGAAAGTTGCTAAAGTAACAGGGTACATTTTCCATAGGATTTGAA